>NC_133341.1:36256123-36296123 GCF_030506205.2 Paramisgurnus dabryanus | reverse complement strand
GGAGAGGATCGGGAAGGCGAAATACATTACAACCTTGGATCTCTGCAAGGGATACTGGCAGGTACCCCTAGACCCAGCATCACGACCGTACACCGCTTTTAGGACACCACTTGGGCTGCACCAATTCACGGTTTTACCATTTGGCCTTCATGGGGCCCCAGCGACCTTTCAGAGGCTGATGGACCAAGTGCTACAAGGCTGTGAAGGTTGGTCTGCTGCTTATTTGGATGATGTGGTCATCTACAGCAACTCCTGGGGTGAGCATCTGCAACATTTAAAGAGCACCCTACAGAAGATCCAGAATGCAGGATTGACCCTAAATGTGGACAAGTGTGAGTGGGCAAGGCAGGAAGCAAGATACTTGGGATACCACCTAGGAAATGGACAGCTGCGTCCTCAGGTTGACAAAGTGGAAGCCATAAGGAGGAGCCCCAGACCCACGACGAAGAAGGAGGTGAGGTCTTTCTTGGGACTGATCGGCTGGTACCGAAGATTTGTATCAGACTTCGCCACTCTAGCAGTGCCACTCACAAACCTGCTTGCAAAAGGGATCAAGAATCCAATTCCTTGGACGGAGGACTGCGAAAATGCCTTCATCAAGTTGAAGGAGAGAATATGTGCTGATCCTGTGCTGCAAAGTCCAGACTTTACCCAGCGATTCCTCGTACAGGTGGATGCCTCGGCGACAGGCCTGGGAGCAGTTCTGTTACAGGGAGCAACAGGAGAAGAAAGGCCTGTCACCTACCTCAGCCGGAAACTGCTGCTACGAGAGACACGTTACTCTGCAGTGGAGAAGGAATGCCTCGCCATCAAGTGGGCCCTAGAAAGTCTCCGATATTACCTCTTGGGACGGGAGTTTGACTTGGAGACAGACCACAGGGCATTAACGTGGATACACTCCATGAAGGACCGAAACTCCAGGGTCACAAGATGGTACCTCAGCCTACAGCCCTATAATTTCAAGGTGCGGCATCGTCCTGGAAAGCAGAACGTGGTTGCCGACTACCTGTCTCGGTTCCCGGCCAGTGCGCGGCTTAGAGAGGGGGGGGATAATGTGACGGAGGAGAACTAGCCCTCCCCGCTGGGTAATCATTACTGGCAACCACACACACACACTTACACACATCGCATTCACTTACCTCTCATAATCCATCCCGTTTCCCCGGCTGTCGAAGCTGTGAGTGCACGCACACTCTGATGGCACATGGACATGTTTTCACACCACTCTTCCCCTCTGTTAGCATCCAAAACTTGGACCCTTCATACACATACATTGTCTTTGCACCCACGCTGTTTTGTTTGTTTGTTTTGGTTAGCTGCCTTCGGACTGACACGCTGTGCCGGCAAACCTGAGCGATCGAGCCGAAGTACACCCGAAGGTTGGCGAGTCCATTTATTTTTGTTAAAGGGGTATTGTTATTTTGTGTATGTTAATGTTAGGTTTTTATTGCGTTTGATTTATGTATTAATATGTGTATTTATCTTTTAAAAGATAAATGTTATTTTTATGTTTAAATGAATATGTGTATTTAAAATCCTTGAAGATGAAGGAGGGTTTTAATTAATTTATACTTACCTGTGAATTAAGCTCCCGATTTAGGGGAGGAGTCTGGCCTATAAAGAGAGAGGCCAGACTCATCCAAAGCACTTGTTTACCAAGTCGACCAAAGTGAGTGGAAGTGGAGAAAAGTTGTTTGATATATTGTTGATATTTGCTTGTGTATACGTTTTCATCATTATTTTGCCTTTTTGTTTATTTATTTGGTATTTTGGTTTTTTTTGTCTGCACTTGTAAATATAAATATATCACTTTTGGTTATCTTCTCATACACTGTAAATAAACTTCACCTTGTACGAAAGTACTCTTACGGTTTGGGCCATCGTTATTGTGGTATTTTGGGACATACCCACGTCTCAAAGCGAACTGGTGGTGTTCGCTTTATCACAAATATCCACCTTAAGTATATAGACAGAATTTTATTGAAATTGTTTGTGTTTAAATTAAATTTTCTCGCAGGTGTTACAGTACAACAAACCCTCTGTTTGTGACTTATGTTACTTATGGGGTAAGGTAACGTTTGCACTTCTGTCACTTTCTGTGTTATTGTATGATCAAACAAATAAACTTTAAGTGTTCATTTGTAGCAGAGATGTGTGTTGTTTGTGTACATTTTTTGAATGAAAGAGCCAAAGCCAAAAAGCATTAGGTTGTGCCCCGCTCTCCCCAACTGTTTCGCAAAAAGTTTCCAGACTCCCTCAAATCTGCCATTTTTCGCAATCTGTGAGAGTGAGACATACTGTTCTGTAGAGACAGAGGAAGCTTATCTCACAGCTATCAGGCACCAAAGAATCGTTTCTATTTTCAGAAAGATTTTGGAGGTTTTCTCACAATGCTTTTTCACATTGACAAAATCTAACTCGCTGCAGTGCACTTTTTAATTAGGCATTGAGATCATTAAAGGGCTAGTTCACCCTAAAGTGACACTTCTTCACCCAAAAATGACATTTATGCACCCTTATGACAGCTCACACTGCTTATGTTTTTCTTGCATGAAACACAAGAGAACATGAGAGAAAGAAGAGTTCCTAATTATATTCACACAATGCAAGCACACTTCATGCTTTCAAAAGCTTCATTACTTCATACAGATTACATTAAATACTAAAAATGACCTGCATGCTTTTTGGTGTGTTTTCATGAATGTGTGTATGTGAGAGAGAGGACGAGTTTGTGTGTGCGCCTGGGGATGTGTGGGGGTGAGAGAGAGAGAGAGAGAGAGAGAGCAAATGAGAGACTGATTTACAAACAGAAAGCTAGATACAGATAGCTGACATGAGAGTTCAATGACAAAATGAGAATGGGATAGACTGAGAATAAAAAAACAGTAATGTTTGACCAATTCATCCATTAAAGCAATAATTTCTGCAACATTATTACAGCACTGTGGCCATTATTACAGCATTAGCAACATACAAACATGTAAAGTTCAGCTCTCAGGTCTCCTCACTGCCATAAAAGATTCTGTCTATCATCTTTTCTAAAACTTCTCTATGCTTCGATCCACAGCTGTCTGTCTTCAAGCCCCTTATACACAACACAATCGCCCCATAAAAGCCAGTAGCCTCCTGGTGGTGAAGTGAAACAGAAGGTCATCACCTTACAGAGCTTACAGTTGAGTCTATATGCAGTTTAATTTTACATATAATATTCTGACATACAAATGAAAAATGCCAGAGCCAAAACGTCCACAGTTTAAAATGTTCAAAATAAGTTCTGTCAATTATTTCCTCATCCAAATCATATAAAATAATAAAAAAATGAGAATACTCACAGTAAGTTGTGGGTGCGACACCACATGACCTGGACAGTTCTTCCCTGAATAGCAACAGCACAAAAGTCATTGTGGGTCATTCTTATTAAAAATGCTACAATGACAACACTAAGAAACCAAATAATTGATCTGAAATCTCAATTAGTTAGGGTGTTGTGGAGCATTGCTATCCAGCTGTTAGGGAGTTGTAGGTGGTGCTTAGGGTGATACTATGCAGTTGTTAGGGTGTTGTGGAGCGTTGCTATGCAGCTGTTAGGGTGTTGTGGGTGGTTGCTAGGAGATTGCTATGTAATTGCTAGGGTGTTGTGGGTGTTGTTTAGATCATCGCTATGCAGTTGTTAGGGTGTTGTGGGTGGGGTGGCTAGGGCGTTGCTATGCAGTTGTTAGGGTGTTGTGGGTGGTGGCTACAGCTATGTTATGCAGTTGTTATGGGGTTGTGGTTAAGGCACTGATATGCAGCTGTTAGGGTGTTGTGTGTGGTTGCTAGGACATTGCTATGTAATTGCTAGGGTGTTGTGGGTGTTGTCTAGATCATCGCTATGCAGTTGTTAGGGTGTTGTGGGTGGGGTGGCTAGGGCGTTGCTATGCAGTTGTTAGGGCATTGTGGGTGGTGGCTACAGCTATGTTATGCAGATGTTAGGGGGTTGTGTTTAAGGTACTGATATGCAGCTGTTAGGGTGTTGTGGGTGGTTGCTAGGACATTGCTATGTGTTGCTATGCAGTTGTTAGGGTATTGTGGGTTGCTACAGCTATTGTATGCAGTTGTTAGAGGGTTGTGGTTAAGGCATTGATGTGGAGCTTTTAGGGTATTGTTGGTGGTGGCTTGGCCTTTGCTATGTGTTGCTATGCAGTTGTTAGGGTATTGTGGGTTGCTACAGCTATAATAATAATAATAATTATTATTATTAAAGTGCTTTTCTCAGAATCCCACAGCGCTTTACATATGAGCGGGGGAATCTCCTCAACCACCACCAATGTGCAGCATCCACCTGGATGATGCGACGGCAGCCATATTGCGCCAGAACGCTCACCACAAACCAGCTTATTAGTGGAGAGGAGACAGAGTGATATAGCCAATTAGTATGAGGGATGATTAGTATGCCAATGGGCACAACCCTACTCTTTTTTGAAGGACATCCTGGGATTTTTAATGACCACAGAGAGTCAGGACCTCGGTTTAACGTCTCATCCGAAGGACGGTGCTTTTTGACAGTATAGTGTCCCCATCACTATACTGGGGTGTTAGGACCCACACAGACCACAGGGTGAGCACCCCCTGCTGGTCTCACTAACACCACTACCAGCAGCAACCCGGTTTTTCCCAAGTGGTCTCCCATCCAAGTACTTACCAGGCTCAGCCCTGCTTAGCTTCAGTGGGCAAGCTGTCTTGGGCTACAGGGTGATATGGCTGCTGATATGCAGTATGCATTTGTTAGAGGGTTGTGGTTAAGGCATTGATATGCAGCTTTTAGGGTGTTGTGGGTGGTTGCTTGGCCTTTGCTATGTGTTGCTATGCAGTTGTTAGAGTGTTGTGGGTGGTGGCTACAGGTATCTATGGAGTTGTTAGGGTGTTATGGGTGGTGGCTAGAGAATCGCTATGAAGTTGTTAGGGTGTTTGGGTAATGACCAGAGCATCGCTATGCAGTTGTTAGGGTGTTATGAGTGGTGGTTAGAGTGTTGCTATGCAGTTGTTAGTGTGTTGTGGGTGGTGGCTAGGGCGTTGCTATGCAATTGTTAGGGTGTTATGGGTGGTGATTAGAGCGTTGCTATGCAGTTGTTATGGAACTGGGTGTGGTGGCTACTGCAATGCCATGCAGCTGTTACAACACAAAGTATATATAATATTGAGCCTGACCAAGAAAATGTGAGTTATGTCGTGTGGACACAAACAGTGTAGCAGTGGTGCAATGAATCAAAGTTGAACACCTGACAAACATCCAACGCTCCATCATATGTGGATATTATGTGAATATCGATTGTATGAATCACAGCAGTATTGGGATTTGTGAAGAATGCATTTCCACAAAAAATACAGTATTATTGATTTATTTGGGTCTATCAGGGCTTTACTAAAAGCGCAGTGCC
Organism: Paramisgurnus dabryanus; assembly: GCF_030506205.2. NCBI lineage: Eukaryota > Metazoa > Chordata > Actinopteri > Cypriniformes > Cobitidae > Paramisgurnus > Paramisgurnus dabryanus. Next base: position 36,290,706 of record NC_133341.1, on the reverse strand, counting down.
TCTTGGTGAGCAACAGCTGTGAATGAGCTTACAGTAAAGCCTTCTGCAACAACAATGAATTGCAACATAATGATTTAATTTGTAAAACTCAGCTGCCTCAATTCATGTTCCTGTAGCTCTCGTAACTGGTAGAGATTTGGATTCGATTCCCAGGATACCAATAAAATGTAATGATGAAATCTTAAGTGCACCATGGATTGTGTCGGATAGAAGCACCTGCCAGGTACATGAAAGTCAATAGAAGTAGTTCACACTGACAGCGATCAAATCACAGGCGGTCGCTAAGTGTATGTATCCAACTGTATCAGACAACATATTGTGTAAACTCCACTTTCTCCTATTGTGTTGTTGCTTACCTCCATAAAACAAACACTGCTCGGGTTTGTCACATTGTCAATGGTTGCTAAAGCTCATGTCAACTCAAAGCAACTCTCATTTACAGCCATTTACTTCTCGTGGCTTTATAGCTGTCAATATAAATATAGTTTTATACCTAAACCAAATGTCTAAATAATCAGGAAAGAAAGCACATTGAAGAAATAAGGACCGACTGACAGACAGACAGAAGTAGACATATATAACATTTATGCATTTGGCAGATGCAACTTACAGTGCATTCAAGCTATACATTTTATTATTACATGTACTTGTGTTCCCTGGGAATCAAACCTCTGACCTTTCACACTAACAACACTACAATGCTCTACCAGAACACACACACACTTACTCCTTCACTGAATGTCAGACAGCTGACAGGTGATCAATAACATTAGTTTATTGACAATCAGAAGTAAATGTCATTGTGTATGTTTATCCTTCATCTCTTGTCTCAGTACGGGACATGTGGTAGAAACGTCTAGTGGCGCACTGAATAAATATATTTAAAAAACAGAACTAAAATGGATCATCAAGTATTATTAACTTAACTTATTAACTTATCTCATCAATTAAGAGAAACACTTCCCTGCCAATGACAAGTTTTTCCGGCAATCCGTGTTTCCGTTATTATCCACCAGGTGACCCAACTTATAAAACCTGGAAGGAGCTGCTCTGAGAAACAGCCAATCAGAGAAGAGCTCAACATTATTATGCATGACCCTTTCAAATAAGGTAATAATAGAGACTGAGCACACTTATGCTAATTTGAAAACCACGCCCACAACAATCCAACCGTCTCCATTCACTTTTTTTTTTTTTGTATTGCGAGAGGCTGCCTCCTTGTAATTTGTGGCTTATAACAGAAACAAAATAATGCCTAAAAGCTGCTGTGTGACAAGGTGTACAGCTAACAAGCTAAAAAAAATCTGAAATAAGTTTTTATAAGCTGTCAACCCCAAAAAACAAGCGTCTAAAGATGAAAAAAGTGGATCACCAACTACGGTTCCCTCCAGTGGGCATAGTTCTAATAATAGTTGTACTGTGAAAAGGTGCATGTATTCACTTTTGTGTCTTTAAACGCTCGTTTTTTGGGGTCGACAGCTTATAAAAACGTATTTTGGGTTTTCTTTGCTTGTAAGCTGTACATCCTGTCACACAGCAGATTTTAGGCATTATTCTGCTGACAAGGAGGCGGCCTCTCGCAGTACAAAGTCAATGGAGACGGATAGATTGTCCCCCCCGGTGGGCGTGGTTTTCAGGGTGTCGACTATAGACCACTTCATTCTAAAGGCAAATCCTAGGGTTGTAAATGTACATGTAAAACCATCCCTGGTAATTCTTGCACTTAATAAAGCCACATACCTTCTATGTAGATATCAGAGAACAATTTAACATTATTTACATGCATTATTTGGCACCTTTAATTAATGTGAGAAAAATAATTGGTTTTAGGTGTTACCAATTGGAAGTATTTTTTTTTAGTTAAGGTACAGTATCTCTGAGGTACTAATATGAACTCTTTAGATGCAAAGCTTTACATACTTTTTGTAAAATGAATGTACACAGTGTTAGCTACAGATCCTTGAATTCTTGCCAAACCTCTCTTCATACAGAGGTGATCCATGCTTGCCATCTTCCCTCATCTTTAGGGAACCAAAAAAATTTTGTTTACAACAAGATATTTGTTCCAGAGGTCATCTCAGCCACTAGCCAAGGCCGGGTTTCCCATAAGCATCGTAAGGCTAAGTAGATCGTAAAAACGATCGTACGAATCATCTTAGAATTACAGGCCGTTTCCCAAAAGCTTCGTAGCTTAAGTAGCACTTGAAAATCATCGTAGATCTACAAGTGCTCTGGAGTCACCTGCAGGGCAAACAAGCTTCTGATACAAATTCGAGTCATTCTATTGGTGATATTTCAGCACTTGACAAACGGATAGTTACTCGTAAGTAGCTTTTAAAACCTAGCTGCTAGTGATCGTTATACGTGGATCTTTGGGAAACACACGTAAACGAACAACGAATGTTCGTTGAAAGTAGCTCGTAGAAAGTGCTCTTAAGTGCTAAGTACAATCATTATCGGGAAACCCAGCCCAGACCGATGAACAAACACAGAGCGGAAGTTAACTTCGGCCCAGGCTATACAGTATTAACATGTAAATGGCTATGTATGCAGTATAGTATATGAATAGAAAAAAGTCTGTAAAATAAATGAAAGTTGTCCAAAAGAAAGACATGGTTGACAGTGACCTTGGAAAAAGAGAGAGAGAGAGAGAGAGAGAGAGAGAGAGAGAGAGAGAGTAGATAATACTGACATCAATCAAATTAATTGATCTTATTGCAAACTGGGATTCTGACAGCAAGGTGATATCTATTTTCACGCTTTTCTCAATGAGAGCAACCCAAGGTTTTTTTTATTGCCTTTATGGACCCCAAGAATGCTGACATCTTACCTTCGGAAATGTCTTCTTTTTTAATTCAGAATTAAAAAAAAATATTTCTATGGTAGTCATCTGGAATATGCTCATATATTCAACAACAAACTGTGTAGTTAAATTAAAAGATTCATAATGAAAGCCAACTCATGTTTGAAGGTTGATAAATGTTAAACACAAAGACAATTCAAAACCACAATGACTTCAGTGTGTTTTTTTTATGGAGATTTATACGTAATATGAAAGCTGAATTAATACACTTTCAATTGATGTATGGTTTGTTAGGATATGATTATATTTGGCCAAGATATAACTGTTTGAAAATCTGGAATCTGGGAAAAATTTAAATACTTAGAAAATTTGTAATAAAATAAAGTCCTTAGCAATACATACTATTATTATTGATAAATATTTTTTGATATATTTACTGTAGGAAATTTACAAAATATCATGGAACATAATCTTTACTTAATATCATAATAGCATAAAAATTTAATTTTAAACCCATACAATATATTTTTGGCTACTTCTACAAATATAGCACTGTTACTTATGAATGGTTTTGTGGTCCATGGTCACATACTGTATAATGCAATTCAAACTGTCATGTACAATATTTTCTTAACTCCATTAAAACAAAAATGTGTTTTATGTTAATTGTACTGAGAAATGTGATTTTTACACGTACATGCAGAGGTGGAGGTCGGGAGACAGATTTCCAAGCTCTGTACATTCAAGCACACGTTAGACTTGAATAAAGCAACAAAAAGATGTCCTTGCTTTCATACCAGCATACCAGTGCCTAAGCTTTTAAAGCTTGACTTTTATTTTCTCCAGTGACCTGTCATGCTGTGAGGGTATTCCAGTTTCTAAATGCCATTAAATGCTACATAAAGAAGACGGTTATGAATAAATAATGCAGTAAACAGTATCTTTATGTTTACATTATCAGTGGCTTTTTTGAGTTATTTGATGTTTTGCATTGTACCAAATACAAACAACACAGTTAAAGGACACCAGTTTTCATTCACTGTGCACTTCTCTCAATGGCGGCATTTCAACTGACTGGGTAATTTTCACATTTGGATAGAAGATATATCATCACTATTATTCCTTTGTGATTCTGCCATTGAACTCAAAAGCCCATTAGGACCAATGAATTTCTTTTATCATCAAGCTAAAATACCGTTATCTTGCTCCAACCATGAGCTGTGGCATTGTAATTCAAAACTCTGTAACTTACATGACATGACAGCTGTTTTCTAATCTCATCAGAAATTAATCAAAGACGACTGGTTTTACTAAAGGAGCTGATAGTGAAATGACATGGGGAGAAAAAGGGTGTTTCAAATATTGTACATAATAGAAATATATTCTCACTTTCATATTATGGCGTTTTTCCATTGCGTAGTACCCCACGGTTTAGTTGGGTCGAGTCAGCTTACTATGTGAGCTTTTCCACTGGTTGCAGTACGTAGTACCCAACACTTTTTTTAGTACCACCACGGTCTGGGTTCCAAGCGACCCGAGCTGATACCAAAACGTGACACGAAAACTCTGCAGATCACTAATTGGTCTGACAGAATCGTCACTACCAGCGTCATCGCTATAATGTTAAAGATTAGCTTTACCTTCATGCTAGCTTGCACTGTCTCGAGTAAACCTGTTGTCATCTGTGCTCTGCTATAAGTTCCTAAACTCCCTTTTAGCGATGAAAAACATCCACAGGTTGAGAATCAGGAACACCATACCAATATTTTCCAGACTTGCAGTTTGTGGCGGCACATTCGCAATGCGCACGTCCGCATATATGCTTAAATGCAACTTAAATGAGGCTCAGCGGAGCGCGTCGACTGATGCCACGGGTGTTTGTACAGAAACTGTCATGTGAGACAGAGGTAGTGAAAAACGAGATGTGCAAACATCTATTTGTGGTGGTCAATTTTAACTTTGTGGCAGACTGAGAAATAAATGAATGTATGGGAATGTACAATGACGCTCTCACTTGTATGATGTCACAGCAGTAGGCAGCGCAAATATTATGACACGCCTATAATCCCTCCCACTCTGAAGTGTTACTAAACTCAATGGAAAGCTAACCAAGCCAAAGTGAGGTGAGCTGACCCAACCTGAACCAAACCAAACCATGAGGTACCATGCAATGGAAAAGCACCATTATACTGTAGAATAGGGACAAGCCCAGCCATTGGGTTAAATTAACCCAGAAAATTTTTATATTTGCCCCAACAATGGTTTAAAACAACATTGCATAGGTTAAATTACAACCCAAATGATTGGGTTTGTCCCATTTTGAGGTTGATTCTCAAATGGTGCTGTGGATATGCGCAGGGATCGCTTCATCCATCTTTGCTTTTCATCATATGTTTTTTTTTTCGGTTTCTAAGTTGGGTGTTTAGATACCAAATCCAATGCTATGTTATATTAATCAGTGTGTTGACTAAAACATAGCATCGTTTTGTTACTTTTCTGCTAGCAAAGCCAAGGCCATGGGTTTGATTCCCAGTAAAAGCAAGTTGATAAAATGTGCACCTTAAATGCACTGTAAATCACGTAAAAAAAAAAATCTTTACAATCATCTCCAAAATGCATAAATGTAGTAAAAAAGTGTAGTCTCTTTCTAACATGCTCTGTATTCCTGATGGTCTGCACTCTTTCCTTCTGCCAAGCTGAAGCCACAACTGACAAGTTGACAAAATGTATGTAATTTTGTATAGCAGCAGGTCTGACCTTTGCTAATCTACTTTATACTTACGAATAATCTCAAGGGCCCTCACAACGGCCTGCATCCATCTACATGCAGGAGAGACTTTAGTGAATGAATATGAAAGGCTGTTGGTTTATGCCAAAGCATCAGTCATGGGAAAGGAGTTTGTTAAAGGAAAACACCACCATTTTTCAATATATTATTATGTTCTTACCTCAACTTAGAGGAATTAATACACACCTATCTTTTTTCAATGTGTGCATTTTTAATCCTTGTACAGCACCTTGTGAATGTGTTAGCATTTAGCCTAGCCCCATTCATTCCTTAGGATCCAAACAGGGATGAATTTAGATGCCACCAAACACTTCCATGTTTTCCCTATTTAAAGACTGTTACATGAGTAGTTACACGAGTAAGTACAGTTTGGCTGCAAAAAATAAAATGTGGGGATTTTTTAAGCAGAAAAAATTGAGAACTATGTTGTATGGCGGAAAAGCACTTAGTTTGCAGCACTCTGACCAATTTTGAAAAAAGATAGGTATGTATTAATTCATCTACATTGAGGTAAGAACATAGTAAAATATTGAAAAACAGTGGTGTTTTACTTTAATCATCTTGAATCTCTCAGTAGTAGCCAGCCTAATCTTACGAGAATTTGTATGTATTTTACAAATCGGCAAATTTATATGAATAAGTAAATCGTACAAAAAACGTTCAATTATCATAAAAATACTATAATGAAACCCAGAGCCGTATAATAAGAGAGTTACGAAACGCTTTGATCTCGCCGCCGCGCGGTCACGTGATTCATGTAACGTTCTACAGTTCCAAACCAAGCAGGGCTGTCAATCTGTTTGCATAGGTTTTCAGCTATTTTAGGTAAATATTAGCATGTAATGTGAATTGATCATTATTCTTACTGTGTTTATAACGTTTTTTTACTAGGGAGTGATGGAAATACAGTAAATCCGTTAATAAAGATGAACAGTTAATGGTGACCCAAAGATAACTGTGGTTATCTATACCAACTACAGGAACACAGTTTATCTTTTATTTTTGTAGCAAAAATATGGCTATATAAATGGCTATCAATCTGCTAAAAACATAATTCCTACACTTTTACTATATTAAAATCACAAAAAAGATCGCCAACGCGGTTATTTGTAACAGTGAAGCATAACAGAAACACACTAAATTCATATTTAATTGTATTTATAGTACACATTAAATGTTAATATAATTATACATGATTTTCGAGGATACATCACTCGTATTACTTACCAAACACAATGAAACACATAGCAGCATTGTGAAGCAGTGTGACTTTCTTATAAGGCATTTAGCTTGTCGCTGTTGCCCCCTAGTGTTACTCGTAATATATATAAAAAAAGATAAGTATAAAGTAGATGGCCACCAGTAATAAAATTTTAAACCATTAAATCTATATTATTCACACAACTCATTAAAATATAAAAATTTTACTAGTTATTATTAACGATAATCATTACCTACAGCGGAGTTCATTAAATATCACTGTTGACTATATTCATAAAATGTCTGAAAATGTAAAGAGAAACGGTAATTTCATCGATTTACCAGCAGGTGCCATTGAAATGAATGGGCTTCAGTGCTGCGTTTGGAACTATGCGTCACTCCATGACACGCTGTTACTTCCGCATTCCATTCTTACAACGGACGTCTATGTGAGTGTCGTAACTCTCTTATTATACGACTCTGATGAAACCTACCCATAACCCACCCAAAACAAACAGAAATGTATGAATGTGGTTGTACGAATAAATACAAGTACAAGTACATAAGTACATATTTCCATAAGGTCTAGGACACACTGAACGATTTTTACATCTTAAATTTTAAATTGATGGGCGACCACAGACGTAAGGACAGTTTGAGGTGATTTTTAACAGCATAATCCTCAGAACGCACCCTGTGGATGATTCGACCAGGACACGAGACCACACACGTGATGACTGTAGTAACGATTTTAAAGTGACGCAAGATCTCACAGAAACGCGAGATCAAATGTGACACGAGAATAACAAATGTTGTGGTAATGACACATTATAAAAGCACTTCTGGCAACATCCGGCTGCATCTTGCATGCTCTCATTGGCTATTGCAGCTGTCATGTCAGATCATCGAATCACTGCAGCCCAATCAAGAGTGGTAAATATTAAACTTGCTGATAAATTGATCAGTGAGTGAAGTGAAAGTGAAAGTGAAGTGAAGTGAAAGTGAAGTGAGTATTTGCCAATGTATGGTAACCCATACTTGGAATGTGACCTCTGCATTTAACCCATCCAGTGAATAGTGAACACACGCACTGCAAGTCGTGAACACACAAACACCCGGAGCAGTGGGCAGCTATCCCTGCAGCGCCCGGGGAGCAATTAGGGTTAAGGTGCCTTGCTCAAGGGCACCACAGTCGCAACCCGCCGGTCGTGAGCCTCGAACCGGCAACACTTGGGTTACAAGCCCAACACTCTAACCACTAGGCTACAACTGCCCTGATCAGGGAAGCTCCAATGCGATCGGGAGCAGCAAAATAATTGCAGTGACATCCCACACAGGGTTCCCACCAGTGGCGGCGTTTCACGAAAACCTAGGGTATGGCAAAAATTCTACGTACAAGAAGGCCATTCAAATAACGAATCTATGAAACCACATTATATCCATGTGTACATCACCAACCTGTATAAAATCATACTATGATTGCACGGATGTACACTTACTGACAACAATACGGAAGCAATACAAATGAAAAACAAAAATAGAAATCATGGTTGTTTAAAATGCTTTTCGAATGTTTTCATTCTTAACTAAGTGCAACTCCAGCAACAGATAAACTAAAACAAGATAATATCAAAACATACTGTAACATCCCTTCACAAATCTTGTCATGACAGCCGCAAATAAACACTTATAAAAACACAATAAAGACTAATGATGTGATAGAGCACACGTAGTTAACCCAGCCAGCTAACCAACTAAGACTAAAACACTAAATAAAACTCTCAGTAAAACAGGGCTAAATGTAAAAACAAGTCTTACCTTTTGTCGTCGTGAAGTTTTTATTCCACAAGTCGCCATATTAAAAAACGCGCGCAAATAATTAATACAATTCACTTCGACTGCGCTACAATTTCCCAGTGTAAGAGAACATGTTTATTTATCCACAGAGAACAAATCATTTTACTTCTGGAATAATGTATGCAATATGCATCGCGCGAGTGTGGGGGAGAACCGTGAGTCTGTTTGAATGTTAAAACAAAAAAAGGAGAGTGTGGGGGAGAACCGTGAGTCTGTTTGAATGTTAAAACAAAAAAAGGAGTTTACTTGCGAAAATAAAGATTAACAACAGTGGTCATCATGAAACCTCCTGCACAATTCAAGCTGCGCTGCAAGAACGACAGGTTGATGACATCAAAGTACCGCGAGGCGCGAGGGTGAGGCGAGAAATCATCGGGTTTGCTTTCAGACCGCTCTCGCGGCACGTTGATGTCATCCACATGTCGGTTCCTGTATTATAGCATGAAGTCGAGCACACGCGTAAATTATCCATATTAGTGATGTACCAATGTTCAGATATGTTCTACTGAAAATATTTAACATTACTTTTAATGAGCTTCATTATAGCCTGTTGATTTCTGGTGTTTTGTCTGAATGCTAGGGTATGGCAACTGCCATACCCTGCCATACGCAAACGCCGCCCCTGGTTCCCACCCCCTAGTTAACTTCAAAATCAAGGACCTTTCGAGGACTTTCCAGGTCCAATACCTTTAAATTCAAGGACTAAATGTGGGGACACATTTCAAGTGAGAGCAAGATTACATTGTTACAGTTACCTTTCAAGGGAACTTGCGCTGCGTCACTGCGGTGACACTTTGGGGACGCCTCCAGGGGTAAGTGCATCTGAATGTGTATATCAAATTCAACCAATGGTGAGGCTTAAAGACAAAGACAGGTTGAAACTGGAACCAGGAAGAATATTGCTATCTGAAATATTGCCAAAGACGGGGTTTCAGGGACGCAGGAAGTATGGCAAGGAGACGCAGCGTCTCGTTCCCTTCTCAGAGAACAACAGTTACATACGTAACCCGAGACGTTTTCATTTGTCAAACACAACTATGCAAAAAAGCATTTTGGTATGAATCAACATTCACATGCAGAAGATATAAGCAATTAAAGTGAACTTTTTTAAATACACGTGTGCTTAAAAAGTCTAGAATTTGTATGATATTATACTACACTACACAGGGAATAATATGGATTTTTTTCCAGAGAACTTCTTGCATAAAATAGATTCAAGCACTTTCAATGGCCTCTACTATGCATGTATATTTTCAAATATATGTATATCTTCCCAGGGCCTTGAATTTTCTCCCCCAGTTCTGTCAAGGATTTCAAGGACCCGTGGAAACACTGGTCTGTGGTAAAAAATCAACACTAATCGGGTAACTCCCCCTTTCAATCGCGAAAGTGCAAATCAGGGTTACAATCTTTACGTGATTGGCCAGCCTAAGATAGCATTGGTATAGCTAATGGTCCTTCTCTAAAACTTAAAATAAACTTGACTGGATTTATTTTCAATCTCTTTAGTAATTTAAATATTGTGGCAAAAACAAATGAGAACACAGCTAAGTTTCCCATTAAAAGTGGTAATTGGGCCTTGCTAACCATCCAAATGTTGACCCCCTGTTCAGGACACAGTTAAGGGCTGAAATGAATTAAAGTTTGAGGTCTGAATATTGAGCAGACCGGACTAAATTAATTGCGAAACCTTAATACTTAAGGTCGAAGATTTAAAACAAACCCCAAATGTTTAATGAAAACCAATCCCGCCGTCTTGTCAGGCTATAAATATAAATATTGCTAATAAGCAGAAAACCATAACACAATCCAATTACACTGCATAGGCAAATATATAAAATCAGTTCCCAATTGTCAAGTCCACTGTACTTTCCTGGCAATATTTACAGTCCTGCATTAATGCTGTTGAAATATTTAATTGCATCTTTCCACAAGAACAGAATTCATTTTGATTCAGAACTTCCCTTTTCTCACATTTTTACAACATCTATTCAATGCTCAAAAATGGATATTGACTTTGAGAGCTGGAGAAGGAAAAAATGCCTTATAATAAACTAAGAGGGCTTTGCATATTACAGCATGACCATTAGACTGCCACCATTTCCTCATCTCTAACATTTTTGTGTGTGTTGAAGAAAGTAATACGAGTTTCATCATGAGTAGAATTTTAGTTTGGGAAAACTTCTTCACTTTTAACTTTCTTTTAACCAATTTTGAAATGTCCCCAGCACTGTTCATCAACACCTTACACACTTATTCTCACCTATATGATGCTGTGGAGTCTTGGCTAAAATCAATAAATCAATCGATTTATTCACAGCTCTTACCTTATACACATATACAGTATGTTATAGTGGCAGTTCGTTTAACTTAAATAACTGGGTTTATTTTCTTATAAATCAAAGAGTATAGTAGAAAATAGTCACCATATGTGCACATGCATGCACCATTAGGGCATCACACTGTTACGGGTAGAAATAATGAACATTAATTTAAATTTCATTATAGATTACAAATGCATTTCATTATTTAGACAAACCAAAGAATTCATATGTATGATCCCTTGTAAAGAAGAAGCTATTTAATCATGTAAGCCTTTATAGACCATGCATTTTTTTTACATAAATATTAGTTGTTTACATGACTGTAATTTATATAATTAATTTTATGTCAATTTATTTAATGTAATACAGGCAATAATCATATGCATGAAAACTGCATGAATTGCATGGATGATGCATTTGATCTACACAAGTATGTGTGAAAAACAATTTTCATTTCCAATTATCATACAATGTCTGAAAAGAAACCTATATAAATCTGATCAGCAACCGCCTTGTTAAATTTGTCAATGCTTGCTAACATATTCTTATTTCATGCAGCAGGCTGTGGTAAATTGTATGCGCTTACACTTTGCATTTTTTGACACCTGTGTTGCCACCCCAGTTCCACACGTTTCTAAAATAAAGTGTGTTTTTCACAACTGCAGTTTGCAACCTGAGGTATAAAAAAATACTGCCCTATTTATTATACTGTTTATGAAGCCTTACTTGAGCCCTGAGACAGCATATTTTAAGCATCTGAAGGTGAAGTGTACACTTTTCTAGATGCTACAACATTTTCTCCTATCCCAGGACATTAGGCGGAGACAAATATATATAAAGTCAACAATTCACAGGTTTACATTTTATGGGCACAAAACCTAAAAATCTATCTCTTTTTTTAGAAGTAGCCATGTTTTTTTTACAAGCTAATGTCATTAACAAATACTTATGAATTGCAAACAGTTCATTACATTATACCGGGAGCCTCATTTATGAAGTGTGCGTACGCACAGATTTGATCGCAGAATGCCTGCATATGCAAAAATCCACGCCAACGTTCACATATATAAAACGTCTTTGACGTAGAAAAGTGCTTAGTGCCACATTGGTCTGAGTAGACGTACGCACTTTTGCTTGTCCGATGCTGCAGCTTTTTTGGAAAATAAGCCGTTCTTGCTGCTTGAAAATGATTTGAACATTGACTGGCGCTCTTTTATATGTTGATGACATTAATTGGGCATCGTTTAATGGCAGAGATCTGAAACTGCTTAGCTGCGCACAACTTCAAGATCATGTGCGATATATACCGTATTTTCGGACTATAAGTCGCTTTGAGGTATAAGTCGCATCAATCAAAAATGCGTCATGAAGACGGAAAAACATTTCAGTCCCAGTGTACTATAAATTGGTTTATTTAGAAAATAATTTCATAAAATCCAAGCCGAAGAAGAGACATTTAATCTGGAAAGCCTAAACAATAGCAGACAGAACAGCAGGCTGAATAGTTGTCCGTACGTTAACGTAATAAAAACAGTTATTTAAATGATACACAATAGCATACTGAACATAACTGAGAGTTTGAATAAGCTAAATTAACCAAACAAGCCAACATGCATCAAGTTCGCAGGCTCGTCATTCCACATCATTGAATTCATTGAATTAAATAAAATACAGGAGCAGCATATAGCGGACTCTCGCGGCTGTAGACGGTAATGTTGTCTCTTGGTTCATATATGCCGCACCTGCAGTGTTGGGGGTAGCACATTACAAGTAACGCGCATTACGTAATAATATTACTTTTCTGAAGTAACGAGTAAAGTAACACATTACTTTATAAATGTACACATTAAAGGGATAGTTCGGCCAAAAACGATATTAAACCCATGATTTACTCACCCCCAAGCTGTCCGAGTTGCAAATGTCCATCGTTTTTCAGACAAACACATTTTCGGATATTTTAGAAAATATTTTAGATCTTTCTGTTCATTAAATGTAATGTTACGGGGTCCAGCAATAGTCCACGACCTTCAAGTCCAAAAAAGTGCGTCCATCCTTCACAAATTAAATCCAAACGGCTCCAGGATGATAAACAAAGGTCTTCTGTGGGTAATCCGTGCGGTGTTGTTGTAGAAATATCCATATTTAAAATGTTATTAACGTTATAAACTACCTTCCGGTAGCGCCGCCATCTTAGACTCAGGAGAGAGTATTAGCGTAGTGTACGCACTTTTCTTAGTGACGTATGACAAATTCGGAGGGCGGGGGCACAGAGCAGCAGCAGAGAAACTCTGTACGCTGCGTAAGCTCTCATCCTGAATGCGCATCACTCCAAAATGGCGGCGCTACCGGAAGGTAGTTTATAACGTTAATAACATTTTAAATATGGATATTTCTACAACAACACCGCACGGATTACCCACAGAAGACCTTTGTTTATCATCCTGGAGCCGTTTGGATTTAATTTTTGAAGGATGGACGCACTTTTTTGGACTTGAAGGTCGTGGACTATTGCTGGACCCCGTAACATTACATTTAATGAACAGAAAGATCTAAAATATTTTCTAAAATATCCGAAAATGTGTTTGTCTGAAAAACGATGGACATATGCAACTCGGACAGCTTGGGGGTGAGTAAATCATGGGTTTAATATCGTTTTTGGCCGAACTATCCCTTTAAAATTTGAGTCATGCAAGTTACTTTTCAGTTTAATTAATTCAATTTAAAAATGTAATAATTTACTGAATTAAACTGAACATATTAACGTAGAAATAAGCACTCTGTGCCCCTGAGCGTAAACAGTCTGAGTCAAAAACAGAGATGGCAGACCAGAGCTTGATATTTTTGCGATCATAAAAAACACCTGCAAGGCCTGAAAGAGATCAAGCCTCAGCCAAGTACGAAAACGTTACGCAAAAGTAACTTAAAAGTAACATAAGAATTACTTTCCATGAAAAGTAACTAAGTAACGCATTTAGTTACTTTTTTGGAGAGTAACTTAATAATGTAATGCATTTTTTTAAAAAGTAACTTTCCCCAACACTGCGCACCTGACTTTAAGTCGCAGGACCAGCCAAACTATGAAAAAAGTGTTACTTATAGTACGCAAAATACGGTAGATTTCATATCTGAAAGAGAGATTTACGCACGTTGTATGTGCATACGTTGGCTCCATAAATAACATGTGCACATTTCTGAGAATTGATTGTGAGATCAAATCTAGGATGTTTTTATGCAGCATTTTATAAATGAGGCCCCAGGTCTCTTAAGCTAAGTTTGGAGTACATGTTTTACGAATCGGTTACTTCGTAACATGAAATATATACATAAAATGCATGATTTAAAAAAAGATTAGGATAGTCCACTCTGAAATCCAACGTCACGGTTTAATCAAATCGTACAAAAACATATAAAGTTGGTTGCACGAATTCATACAGTATGAATTAGCCACCTTGTAAAATATGTATGATTTGCACATGAGATTGTGCTGGACTATCTGTCTATTCAACCAATGGCGGAGACTATAGGAGGTTAAAGGGATAGTTCACTCCAGAATTAAAATGTTATCATTAATCACTTACCCCAGTGTCGTTTCAAACCTGTAAGTCCTTTGATCGTCTTCGAAATACATATTTAGATATTTTTGATGAAAACTGGAAGTCTTGTGACTGTCTCGTAGACTGCTATTCACGAATGAAAAACATTACAAAAAATGTCCATGCGCCATATTAAGACGCATCGAGAACACTTTTGTGCACGAAGAAAACAAAACTAACGACTTAAAATAATTTTCATTTCGACTTCCTAACGTAGTTGCCAAGCAACAAGCAGACTAAAAGTGCACGCCGTGACCTCCAGCATAAACTCATCTGCTCGTGAACGCGCCAAGGATGAAGTCAAATTGTTAAATCAAGTCGTTAATTTTGTTTTCTTTGTGCACAAAAGTGTTCACATCGCTTCGTAATATTTTCATTTATCTATTAAACAAATGCAACGCTTCAAGACCCTGTTTAGAAAAAGATCAACGGAATGCTCTGTGTAAAAGATTTATAAACATTTCACTTTATTACTATCTTCTGGCTCTACCACACTACCAGAAGATCTATAATCATGAAATATCGTCGCAGCTTCTCCGATGTCATAATACAGCCACAATTATAACCTTCAGCCAGACCAGTTAAGTATATTTAAGCTGGAAGAGGCGAGTATGACTTACTCACTTGGACACAAAACAGTATATAGCTCCTTAAGATGGATCTATAGCCACCATAACCGTAAAGAGAACATATCCAACCAGTTTAGCTGATAACAATCTCATATTTCTAGGGGGGATTGGGCGTCTCAGCAGAAAACGCTCCTGGAGGATGTGAATGTTGATACAGAAAGCCTCTCTGCAGAACCTGAGCTCTGTCTCTGTGCAATGCAGCCACAGAGGAAAGTGACAAAGGATCGATGCATGTGATTAATTAACTTCTAATGAGTTCATCTGAGCGGCAAGACCCGGGAAAGTTGGACATGTCCTCGGTTTCAAGTTTGACCTACACTACTTGCACATCTCAGTATTCAGCAGATCTGTCTCACTGCCTGTCTATCTGTCTGTCTCTCTCTCTCTCTCTCTCTCTCTCTCTCTCTCTCTGTCTGTCAGTTTTTCTTTGTAAGATAAACCAAGTGCTTCAGCACATGTTGACATTACTCAATTTATTAAAATTAAATCAAAAGTAGGGCTGTTTACATCCTTATTACACGTTTCTGGCATTGCAAGAAGGAGAGAGAGGACTCATTAACAGACAAACTGAATCATGGAGATTAAATTGAAACTTTTGAAGGCAACAAAAATATTTTAATGAAAGATGACATAAATTTGGGTTTAAACCAGTAAGTAAATCCAAGATTCGGCTGAGACACAAGCCAGACAATTATTTTTGCTCGTATGCTCGGCATAAACGAACCCAGAGAGGTTTAATTTGTCCCGAGGTGAAATTAATAAATGTCGTACCATCCATCATTGACTCGGCCTTTATTGATCCAGGTCTCTCTTTTCAACTAAATTATATCTGGAAAAAACCTTCGAATAAACCAACACACTTTGCGCAGTGTCAATGAGAACGTTTATGCAACACGACATTAAATAAAAATACAACAGAGTTAATATTTTTAAATATGCAGCAATGTTTTAATTATATATAGTGCATGCTACAAAATATTATTATCATTAATTTTGATTTAAACACAGTAACTCATTTTTTAAATTTAAAACATCTGCTAACTCCGAACAGGCATTGTTTTCCCTGCGCACTGTGAATCATTAGCTTTGCAAGCCACATCGGTACTTACATTAGCATTGATTATATTCAGAGACTTGGAACAGGGCAGCACGCAGAGCGAGCCTCACACAGTGGCACGATAGCGCAATCTCAACTCTTCTGGGGTTTAAGAGCGAAGAAAGATTTGAGACGATCGCATTAATTGGGACTCTCAATTTGAGGCACTCGTATGCTATCAACCCCCGAACACAAATGACTGCTAAACGATGGAAGGAACGCAGTAGTAAACATCTATTACGTGCGTGTATGACTCACGGATCTGTATGAGGTTCTGTCAGCGGTTCCATTAAAAGTGACCCATAGGAGAAAGAGTGTGAACTATGCACTACACAGGAAGAGTTTTCTTACATGAATGTAAAGATTAATAACACTGCACTGTATGAAAACCATTTGAAAACGTTTAAAATGTATGTGTGTTTATTTTAAAAGGACACATATTATCCAAATCCACTTTTATAAGGTGTTCAGACATAAATGTGTGTTGGCAGTGTGTGAACACAACCACCCTACAATGAAAAAATACCCTTTAATGCCGTTTCATTAGACATGCTGTTTTAAATCTCGTTAATGTGATGTCACACAAACAAAGCCCAGCCCATGGCCACTGACTGACTGGTTAATTTTACCCAAAAGCTTTTCTAAATGTTTTTGTTAGCAGGCTTTAGCGCCAATGTGGTCAGACTAGGGCTGGTACGATTAATTGTGATTCATACTAATTCCTGATTATCTGATATCGATTCTGAATTGCAAAGGTGATATGCACAGCTCTTTTATGTATTGATCAAAGTCCTTATCTTATCAAACACTGTGAGTTTGAGTCATTATAACATACATTTGGAAAAGCAACACTTGTCGAACATAATCATTATGAATATTCCTTTTTATCATGAAAATACCTGAAAGTGTTTGATATGTTTATTGCCATTTAGTGGAGCTGTGTTTGTAAATGGTGCTTCTTCTGCTGTGCATATTGAGTTTCTGCACGAGAGCGCCCTCTGGATTTTGGATGTAGCGGCATTCAGAAGCATAATGCTGCATTTACACCAACCGCGGTAGAGGCGTGAAGCGCGAGTGATTTCAATGTTAAGTCAATGTGAAGACGCGTTGACGCGCGTCAGGAGGTCCCTCAGCGCGGAAGAGGCGTTCGGCGGGACGCGGAAGACGCGTTTCCGCCTCTTCCGCGCGTGAAGCTCGGGCGAAAGGCGCGAATTGAGCGTTGTGCGTGGTACGCTTTTTGTGCATCTTGCGGTTCACGCGAATTTGCGGCTGACGCCCGAGTTGAAAAATTTGAACTTTGGTGGAATTTCGCGCCACGTTAACCAATCAGGAGCCTGCTTACTCCTGTGGTGGCAGCCCCGCCCGGAGTCACTCATTCAACCAAGGCTTGATATTGTCCATAAGCAGACACCCGGAGCTATACAACACAAGTTTTTATTCCTGTCTCTTATATAGAAATAAGAAGGACCTCGCTTGGAAGAGTGTCAGTGAGGACATTGGGCAACCTGGTAATTGTAATACACACTTCACTTTTGAGTCACGTGACCTTTATCGACCCGTGTTGTTTATTTTCCCCATAGTAAGGTTACCAAATACAAACTGGTAACTCTCTCGATAAATGCACAATCAACATCAGTCATTTTGCAAACAGACAACCGCATAGCACTTGCCCCTCCCACAAGAAGCGGAGTTTGCCTCTGACGCGCGTCAAATGCTTGCTTTTTCCGCGCGTCTACTCCGCTCTACACGCGCGAATGCATCCAAATTGTTCAAGTGGCAAACCATGCGCGGTAGACGTGATTTTGACGCCCAAAACGCGTTTGGTGTAAACTCAGCATAACAAGCGGAATCGCATGATTTATTGTTCAAGTCCTATCTCAGACTGCATTAAAAGGAATCAGATCTATTTTTAACCAAAACCCTTTTGCCTCTCTATCGCCATCTCTGTTTAACACAGAAAATTGCAGAGTAATTTTCTGTAAGCGTGTTGTGCTTCGCCCACTTCTCTGCGCAAATGAATTTGATGTCTGTGATAAGTACATCCTATACATCCTAGTACATCCTATAAGTCATGCACTCAAAACAATGGCATCCGAACAAGTAATATATCTGTGACTAAATGAACACCTAAATGTTTTAACAAATATCATGTTGCCCCCCCACCTATATGCACTACTAATGTGTATAATATGCAATTTTCAGAAATAGGGGAGGGACAAAAAACATCGATATGGTGATGTATTGTTGTCTGTCTCTGGCGATACGATAATTGTTCCAAATATCGATGGATAAAGGTGTAGCGGAGGATTTTTAAAATGTATATATATATATATATATATATATATATATATATATATATATATATATATATATATATATATATATATATATATATATATATATATATATATATATATATATAATATACATAAACATTCTTCAGAAACACGTTTTTTATGCAAATGTTTTTTTCCTAATTGACAAATTAACTAGGGGAACGAGTTAATTGTGTGTCCATTTACAAAAAAGCTATTAATCTAAGCATAAAATGTTTAATGTACTCGAAATGTTACTCATTCCCTACAAAAAATGACTTTCTTACTTAGTATTTCTTAAATTAAGATGCTTTTTCTCGATGAGCAAAATGACCTTAGAAAATAAGTCTAGTTTTTAGACAAAAAATATACAATTTAAGTGAATTTGTGCATAAAACAAGCAAAAAAAATCTGCCAATGGGGTAAGCCAAAAAATCTTGAACATTTTTCTTAAACACTAAATTCAAGAAAAAATTGCTTACCCCATTGGCAGATTTTTTTTGCCTGTTTTATGCACAAACTTACTTCAATGTGATATTTTTTTGTTATTTTCTTGGGTCGTCTTGCTCATCAAGAAAAAGCATCTTAATTTAAGAATTTTTAGATATTTCTAATGAAAACAAGACAAATAAATATTTTTTTTCTTGAAAATCATTTTTTGCAGTGTGTTGCTAATATGCTGATAATTTACCTCAGGGCTCCAATCTGAATTAATGAATTTATGAAGTTATTTAATTTTGAAAGACGGGTAGATTGTGAGCCCACACAAAAATGAATGTGCGGCCGTGTTTTTACCACTCATTTGCACAACCATGCGCACATTAATCTACCGATGGTCTGCGCAGCTCCGCGTGAACTTGAAGTCAAACACAGATTCAACCAAAGAAGGTGCGGGGGGGGGGGGGGCATGAGACATTGCATAGATGAGAGATAGAGAGAGCGGGAGAACTTAACACCAACATTACAATAAAAGTATAGGTATAAGAATAAAGGTATCAGGTGCCTAGGTCAAGAAATCAGGATACAAGACACATTTCTAAATTATTTCCTAAAATATATAGACTATAGTGCTCCTAGTAAAAAAACGTAGTCTGGAGCCCTGTACATATATCTTGATACAGCAAGATATATGTACAGCATCTTATATATTGATACAGCATCTTGATATCGTTACTGTGAGCAATGTATTGTGTATCGTATCGTATCATGAGGTACCCTGTGATTTCCACCCCTATTCAAAAAACAGACCACAATACATTAAAGTAAACAGCTTGTACAGCTTGTGAATTGCACATTGATGAGTACAAAAGTCGAAAACAGAAGTGTTCCTCACCAGCAGGGCTGGCAAGATTAAATCATCAGGTTCTTCATGTTAGATAAACAGCATTTGGCCAGCAGTTCTCCATCAGAGAAGCATAATTTACTGATCAACAGCACTTCAATTCATTTGCCTTTGCTGGATTTAAATTGTGCTGTCGATGTGGTAAGTAGTAGATCCAGTTGGTTGGATAGAAGTGTCAGGGACATTTAGATGAGAGCGGAGAATTAGGCAGAGAACTCAGCAGTGTCTCATGTCATGTTGTGAATTATTTCGTCGATCCATTAGAGCTATTCTGCGACATCACATTTGAAAGAATAGCGCTCAGCATGGGTGGCGGTGTGTGTGTTGTGGCGATAGCGACACACAGCTCTTTCTGTCTCTATCTCTTGGCTTGAAGTCTGTTGGGCGCAATGCATAAAAAATAACTGATCGAAAAAATCTAATGTCGTCCCGCTAGATGGAATAATGCAAAGCCGACTCTTCTTAAAGGGATAGTTCAGCCAAAAATGAAAACTACCTTTACGATTAACTCATCCTCAAGCTATCCTTGATGTTTACAATTATCTTTTTTCAGACAAACACAATCTGAGTTATACTAGAATGTCCTGGCTGTTCCAAGCTTTTTAATGGTAGTAAATGGTGCTTCTGATTTGAAGCCCAAAAAAGTCCATCCATACTTCACAGAAGTAATCCACACGGCTTCAGGGGGTTAATAAAGGCCTTCTGACTGTGCCTTCACACCAGACGCAAAAGAAGCGGCAAAAACGCACTACTCGCGCGTGGTTGGACGCCTGAACATTTTGAGTTTACTCGCTTCATTAACTCAATCCCCACCAACCATTTTTTGAAAAGTTGTCCGCCAGCATTTTTT
This sequence comes from Paramisgurnus dabryanus, assembly GCF_030506205.2. NCBI lineage: Eukaryota > Metazoa > Chordata > Actinopteri > Cypriniformes > Cobitidae > Paramisgurnus > Paramisgurnus dabryanus. The sequence goes on along the minus strand of NC_133341.1, from coordinate 36,269,909 downwards.
TGTGATTTTTTACAAAATGCCTTCCAGGAAATTTTTCTTCTAAAAATATATACAATATATCAAATGAAAGAACAGACCCTCCGCTTAAAACAAACAATAAACAAACAAACAAAACAGGGGGAAAAAAAAAACGTTTCATCCTATTATATTTTTTCTTTGCTTATAAACTCTTAAATTATTTTCTTTAAATATATTTTTTAGCAAAAAGCTGAAATAATTGCATTTTTTGAAGGAATTTTTTATAGATCAGATTCAGAATGATTATCAAAACATACAGAGAGTTTAAAATAAGTAAATAACGTTTTGGCTTTAGTGTTTTTTCATCTAGTGGATAATCGCGGTATTGCAGATTAACATAAAACATTTTCAGAAACACTTTTTTGTGTGCAAATGTTTTCTCTTAATTGATAAGATAACTCTTCAATGGCGAGAAAAGAGTTAAATTCTAGCCATTGGAGACATTCACTTGTAAATTCGCGTCATGGGAGGAGCTTATATAGCTCAAATTGAGTACATTTACTAGATTGTTTAACCTCCTCACTCTTCCAAAAAAAGATCCTTTTAATTCTTGTAGAAGTACGGAGATGTCTCATATACTGATGATGATTGTCCTCCATTGTTGTTTTGTTTCCTGTAATCACGTCACTGCTAGAGCAAGCTCCTGATTGGTTAAAATGGGGCGAAAATCAGAATTCAGATTTTTTAAGCGCGGATTACGTAGCAACACTCAATTCCCAATTTCAAGAATGCCTATTCACGTCTTTGCATTGAAGTAACATATAGATCACTCGCGCTTGCAGCCTTTTCCGTGTCTGGTGTGAACGCACCATAAGGGCAATCGATACGATTTTGTAAGAAAAATATCAATATTAAAACTTTGCAAACCAAAATAACTAGCTTCTGGTAACGACCAATGCACACTCACTGAAGAGTATGTTTTCAGCGTATGTCGTAACATTTTACCTCTCTTGACTTATCTTTACTACGTCTCGTACACTGGCATATGTTTTCAATTGTTTCCAACAGAAGCAGCGCAATTTTACAAAATGCCAAGAGTTGAGAAATGATCAATTTTGGAAAGAATGCTGTCCAATCACAGTGAAGGAGGGGTGGGACAAATACCACACTAACCAATCGGTGTATCGTACAATGACTAAAGGATCATAGGAACTAAAGCTCTTAGCTGTAGAAACGCTGGCAAGTACCCACAGCATTCGCCTACAGTTTTCAGCCGCGTTTAACCCTTTGATGGCGCCTCAGAATAATATATACAGTATAGCACATTTATGTGGTGCTGTTTTCTCATTTACTTTTGTTGTGTGAAAAAATTACATCAGAAATCATTTAAAACATCACGGTTTTAGAACAATGTCAGGTTGAGAAACAATGACAGAATTTTTCTCCCTCTGTGAACTGTTTCTGCATATAAAATGTCAAAATATGGCATTTACGGGGTACTTTCAGGCAAACAATGTTTATACTTTTATCACTCAAGGATATTTGTGGACCAGATTGTTTATTTTAAGTGAAGCAAGACAAAATGTTTAAGGGTCTCAGTGTGTCACTGTTATTGACAGAGCCAGTTGAGTTGACTGTGGGGTTTTAATGTAACAATCGGACAGTCAAGTTCATACTGAGCTGATGGTAATGAATCAGGAACAAGCATGGGCTAAAATGTATGAGTCTGGGTGCATCGGTTTTGACACATCCCTTAAAAGCCATGCAGATCGATGTTTAGTGAACACACAGTACGTCTGATCACATTTCTACTTCTATGATGTGTGAAATTTAAATAAACGAAGCTTGGGTCATTAGAAGGACGTTGGGATTATTTTCACTAGTCACTAACCATTCAGTGCTCAGATTATGCTCTTGTATGGCTCACACTATTGATAATGTTCTCAGTTGTCTGTGAGGTTTCTCTTAAAGTCCATAAAAGAAATGAATATAGACAAATATGACACAACTGCTGATAAACTATACAGTAGGAAAACAAAATATCAGATTTATGTGGATAATCCTGTAGCCCAATTTAGCAGAAGAGTGCAGAAGGGATCCAAAGGTTATGGGTTCAATCCCAGGCAACACTCATACTGATAAAATGCATAGCTTTAATGCATTGCAAGTCACTTTTGATAAAAGAAATAAGAAGTGGCGAGGCTACATAAGGGCACTGACCCACACAGATTGATGGCTGGTCCACCCAGTCAGAAGAGACTAAAAATATTTTTGTGGGAACGCAGAAGAAATCATGGATAAACAATAATAACCGAATAATAATTAGGGCTGTCAAAAGATTAATCGCGATTAATCGCATACAAAATAAGAGTTTGCATAATATATTTGTGTGTTTATTGTGTGTAATTATTATGTAATTACACATACATATACATGCATAAATTGAAGAAAAATGTTGTTTAGTATAATTTTTTAAATAATAATACAACAATTAATATATATATTAAAAATAGGGCCGGGACTCGATTAAAAAAATTAATCTAATTATTTAGAGGCTTTGTAATTAATTAATCAAAATAAATCACATTTTAATCACATATTAATATTTGACCTGAGAACATTGAGAAGTTATTTTTTCACATGGATTTTTAGTATACCATGAATAATGACTGAATACATAAGCTTAAGCAACAAAATATTGTTTATTTTTGTTCAACCAAGTTGTTGTACTCAGAGTCGGGCTTATGTCCACGCTAGCTGCTATATGTTTTGCATTAAGATGATACTTGAGGCTCGATGTGCTGCAGTGATATGTGAATTCCTTGTTGTATAGCTTACACACAACCATGATCTTATCGACGCTTCCATCCGTTCGTTTTTTTTTATAAAAGAATTTCCCATCCACGGGGCCAACCAAAGCGATCTCATCAGCTTCTTCGTTCATGTTCACTGTGGTTTGTTGTTGTCTGAAGTCATGAACGCTAGTTGGTGCTCCAGTATAATCGGTCCGCCGAAACTCATCCAATGAGAAATGTTCCGCGGTGCAAAAATAAGTGCTATGTTTAACGCGTTATTTTTTGTGTAATTAATTAATCTTAATTAACGCGTTAAAGTCCCGGCCCTAATTAAAAACAAACATTTATTTTGTATGCGATTAATCACGATTAATCTTTTGACAGACCCAATAATAATCTTTCAAATACGCATCATTCAGAAATAAATAAAAAGAATGTTTATCATTTGCATGCGTTTCTAAACCTTGCGAATGTTAACATTAACTCTTTTCTCACCAGCATTCTAAAAAAAAGTTGCCAGCCAGCGCCAGCATTTTTCATGATTTTCACAAAAGTTTAATGCCTTCCAGAAAATGTTCTTCTTTAAATATATAAACAAACAATATATCAGATGAAAGAACAGACCCTCTGCTTTCAAAAAAAAAAAAAAAAACATTTCATCCTACCTTCATTAGTTCTCTTGTAATCACCTCTCAAACATAATTTTGAGCAAAAAGCTGAGATAATTCAATTTTTGTGAAGGACTTTTCATAGAGATCAGATGCAGAGCGATCTTTAAAACATACACGGAGTTCTTTCTCTTTCACGTGTGGCGCTACTTCCAGGTTGTATAAGTTGCGCCTGGTGGATAATAGCGGTATTGCAGAAAGACGGAAAATCTCGTCATTGGCGGGGAAGCGTTTTCCCTTAACTCTTTCACCGCCAGTGTTTTTAAAAAAAGTTGCGAGCCAGCGCCAGCGTTTTTCATGATTTTCACCAAAGTTTAATGCCTTCCAGAAAATGTTCTTCTTTAAATATATAAACATACAATATACCAAATGAAAGAACAGACCCTCTGCTTTCAAACAAAAAAAACGTTTCTTCCTACCTTCAGTGGTTCTTTTGTAATCAGCTTTTGAATATGGGTAGGTTTCTGCATAAACACCACATTTTGAGCAAAAAGCAGAGATAATTCAATTTTTGTGACAGACTTTTCATAGAGATCCCATTCAGAGCGATCTTTAAAACAGACACGGACATGCAGCCGCTTGCCATAGGGCAATACTTCCAGGTTTAAAAAGTTGCGGAAGGGATAATAGCGGTATTGCGGAAAGACAGAAAATCTTGTCATTGGCGGGGAAGCATTTTCTCTTAATTGACGAGATATCTCGTCAATGGCGGTGAATGAGTTAAAGCGATTTTAAATAATTTGATTGAATACACAAATAGACACACACTCATAAGCGCATGCACAGAGAGCGCGTTTTAAAAAAAGATTGCAAACACAGAATTTCTATGCGCTTGACAAGACACATACACACAAAATGAACTTGAAATACCAAAGTTTTATCAAACATTCTCATAAAAACAGTGAGGTTATTCATTAAAGGGAACGCAAACATTTCAGAAAGAAATCAGATGTGTGTCATTATGTGGATCAGCGCTTATCCAGTCTTAAAGTGACAGTACCCTAAAAAAATTCTGCTTATGTTTGTGTCATTATGTAAAGGAAAATCACTTCTGTAGCTTTAAATAAAAGATTATATTTAATTTATAGAATGAAGAAGACAATGTTATTATTTATTTCATTTGATTTCTGTACCTAAATACTACTGTTAGACCTTACTTTATTTGTAACCATGTTCTTTTCTATTTTCCTATTTTTATCATTTCTTTATTTGTTCTTATTTTATTTCCCCCACCCTCTTTTATTGCTGATCCAAAAATTATTCGATCCACGACTCAAAAAAAAAAAAGAAATGTAACCCATTTGACTGCTATACTGTAAAATGAAGTAATTTGAGAGTAGGCATTGAGGTCCACCCTATTTCACCAAGGTTCACTCAGTTTTCTGGCCTTGCCATTGGTTCATACTGAAAGCTTTGCGGACAAATCTGAATATAGCTTGATCCACTGCTAAGATCTGTGCTGACACTCCAGATGTGACACATGTGGGATTAACTGAGTCTTCTCAGAACAAAAATCTGCGAGGCAAAAGACTTAAAGGGGTTATATTATGAGTTTTTTTTTAAAGATGTAAAATAAGCCTTTGGTGTCCCCATTGTGCTTATGTGAAGTTTTAGCTCAACATACCCCGTAGATAATTTATTATAGCATGTTAAAATTCCCATTTTGTAGGTCCTTTAAAATGCAAATGAGCTAACACTGATCGCAATGATGGTGGTTTGTTGCAATTGAAACTCAATTGTGCTGTCAATTATCTTTTCTCTTTGCACTAAACGGCAGTGCTGTGAATGGATAGTGCAGATTAAGGGGTGGTCTTATTGTAATTGGCCTTGCTACCTACCTCACAAAACAGGCAAAATCTGAACGACCAAATTTTTTCACATGCTTGCAAAAATGACTTGCCAAAACTAAGTTACTTTTATAGCACTTAAACATAGAAAAAGTCAGAAAAGTGAGAGCTGTTACCCTTAACGTTTGCCTCTCTATCGCCATCTCTGTCTGAAACATAAAATTGCAATTATTTGCAGACTGAAGGAACAGATTTGAACACTAATTTATGTATTTACTAACTAATTTTTCTTTATTTTTAACTGATAACATTTACGTATTGCAGCTTTAAGCAAACGTTTCCATTTGGTCTACATTAAAAACCCTTAAAATTTATTTTTAAAAGTAGTCTGGTTGGAAAATCATTGCTCCCCAATGCTGACAGCTGTGTGAGTGTAAACAGCCAGAAAAGTTGGGATGGACCACAGATTTCCCTCGGCGTACCCCATTCTGAGCACATGAACATCAGTCAGAGCTCTGAACTGCACCCTGCAGATCACAAGCCACTCTTACCCAGCTGAAATCCAACACCCTCGCTCTATTATACATCTGTTGTCTCTGAAATACTTCACTTGAGCGATAGAGCCGAAAAAAAGGGGCTTGATTTACAAATGCATCACCCTAAGTGCATGTCGGGTATCCATATTTATATATTCTTCCTTCAATAAATGTGTCCTTTAAATAAACCAAAAATATTACACTGGGGAGGGCGAGGCAGCGCTTGCCACAAACCATTAATTTCCTGGGAACGTCCCTCGCAAAATGCTCAGAAAAGTGAGATGACCTTTTCAATGTTCAAGGTAAGTAGAGACGAGAGATACAGACAAATGAGATGAGAGAGGGCTGTTTTGATGTAGGCAGCATTTTATCTAAAGTAAACATCATAAGTGACACATTTTACATTACATTGCCAAGGTAACACAAATAATGTGCAAAATATTGTATTAATGTTATCACTTTAATGTTGCATTTTGTCTGTTATCAATGATAATAATCTTTGGTTCATGTGGACTGTCGCAAAGCATTCTGGGATTGCCTGCTTCATGAAGGATACATGCGCGACGCAAGTGTCTTTTGCTAGTTTCAACCCGGCGCAATGATAATTTTCAGGTTTAGCGCCACGTTGTTTAAATAGCAAATGCATTTGCCCCCAATTTTAAATATGAAAAATTAAAGGATTAAAATGTTAAATATTATTATTGAGTCTCTTGGACATAAATGAGGACCGATTATGAGACGTTAGAAGGGATAAAGAGCTGCTTCACCCGTAGCCTGGTAAGAAAATAAATACTTTGCTTTAATACATTTATTTAAAAAAAAAAAAAAAAATGCTACCCTATGAATTATGATGACTCTGTACCTGTGGATAATGTGAGATGAGAAACATTTTAAGTAATACTTTTTAAAAAAAATACCATGGCGCTGTCTGAGTGCTGAAACGCTTCGGCTCTCTGCATGTTTGTAAAACTTGTTTGTGTTTTTAGGGTACAAACCAAAATTTGCAAATTATTTTATGAGATTACAATGATTATGTAGGATATCAATACATTTACAGCTATTAAAAGCCTGTTATATTACTTCTATGACTGAAAGAAAAGGCTTTTAAAGGTTTTTAAAAAGAAAAACAACATATTTTTTAAACTTTATTCTTAAATTGGGAATCTTCTTCCGCCACTTAGTTTTTCAGTTAACAAAGTCCGTCATCTAAATAGGGATTAGACATAGCGCCAGCGCAACTGGCTTTTAAATCGGATGAGAGATAAGACTCTCATTGGTTTATTGCACGTTATGCCCAAAACACAAAAAATACGCATTAGGAGAATAGGAACAACCCTTTTCGACTGTGGGCTCGGCGCACAAACCATTTTTCCCGTCGTTAAATTAGCAAAAGTGGCATTGGACACTGAACTCTCATTGGAAACTGAACTCTTAAACAAATACCTCGTCGAAAAAAAAAACTAAATGTTTTGGTTTCCTATGTAATCTACATGTTGTTTATTTTGCTTGTTATACAAATAAACTACTTTAAATGGATTTTGTTGTTATTTCGTCTTAGCGGAGTTCACCGGAAGTTATGTGTTTTCCACAAAAGCCGCTTGTTTATGTTGTTACTGCTGAAACGGTCTATAGAAAACACGTTTTTATCGAAATAAAAATGGATTTATTGCATTTTGGAACCAAACTCTAATGTATCCTTTATGTAGCTTGTGTACAGTATTGCATGTAGCCCATTGCAATGCATTCTGGGATTGTCTTCCTTATAAAGGATGCAGATAGACAAAACACCTTTATGAAGCACAACAGACAACATATTCTTTGTAGGGCAATAAGAAAAACAGCAAGACGTGTTGCAAAATCTTGTTTGTTTACATGGACCAATTTACAAAATACATTGTGTGTGAAAATGTAATTTGACCAAAATGAGGCGTACAAGAAAAACTCAAACAAAACATATTTACCAGCTTTAAAATGTTGTCTATGTAGGCACCTCACTAGGTTTCGTCAATGAGCCAAAGAAAAAAGAGAGAAAAGAGAATGCAAACGAGATACTACGGTATATGAAAAATAGTGCATGAAAGGAAGATATTTGGTAGACTAGTCATTATGCAAAACAAAGTCTTATCTCCCACAAGCAAATTATACTAAGTCACGGTAAGAGTTTGTGGTCACAAACAATGTCGATTGGTTTTTCAGACACGTTTATCTGCTACGGCTCGCTCTGCACTACTGCAGTCCTGCGAGAAGTGCATTACATGTATGTTTGGCTATATCAAATGACTTCTGAAAGGCACAGCAATTACAGCATTGACTACATTCACAGCCCGAATTTAATTGGCTCTGGATATATTGACCACCGTCCCCTTGCTCTTCCCTTTGGTGCGGTCGATGCTGCAGCTCGCTGTCAGAGAGCGGGTTGCCTTTCTAAATCCACACCTCCGTCTCGGGGGTCACGCGCCTGTCTGCGATTCATTTGACTGGGGAACACGGGAGCAAAGACAAACGTGTCCTGTTCTGTGTGTAAGCGTAGAAGTCACTTTCCCTTTTGTCATTACTCCAATGGGTCATCTGTTCTTATAAACTGATGTCACTATGTGCTTTCTATTCTATTTTCAGAACGCAAGCTGGGCACAAACCTGCACGAGCGTGTGCACTGACTACTAAGCCTGTCGAGGAATGTCTGGTGAAAATTCGATTTGTGACCAAATTTGTTTTGAGGAAGACTGCAGATGAAGAATGCTAACATTTGTTTTGCAAGCAATTCCATGCAAATGTCAAGCTTACCATAAAAATTTTTGGTTTTATCAAAAATCTTCAACCATAATGATTTCTTAGATGTCAACCCTACTGAAAAGTCCAGCTATAACCAGTATAAGGTGGTTGGTGGTTTTAGCTGGTTTAATGGGGCAGTCCTCCCAGTTAAGCTTGCTACACCAGCTAAAACCAAGCTGGGAGACCAGCAAAAAAACGCTTACCGGCTTATGCTGGTTTTAGCATTTTTTTTTGTAGGGAATATTTGGTGATTTAAATACCCATGCAAGGTCTTGTTAACGTTTTAGGGGCGATTTCCCAGATATTGTTTAGGTTATTGCAGGACTAGGCCTGAGTTATATCAGGACATTTAAGTAGTTTTTACAAACAAACCTTACACAGAACAATACTGGTGTGCATCTTGAGACAAAACAATGGCACTGATATATGTTAAAATATGTCAGGGCAAGGTGTTTTAAATTAAGACAGCTCAAACATGCATTAAGGATAAACCCTGTCTGGGAAAACGCCCCATAAAGTATTTTTGTATTTCTTTTTCCATAGTGAGTTTCACATTTGTCACATCCTTAACATTGCCTCTTTATCATTAATGTGCGCAAAAAATAAATAAAAAGAAAAGAAAAATATTTTTCATTTTTTTAAGAGCCATCACTTCGAGTTATCTCGTCAATTAAGATAAAAAAAATTGCACGAAAAAAACGTGTTCCTGATGAATTTTTATGTTAATGTGCAGTACCGCGATTATCCACTAGATACCCAACTTATAAAAAACTGTAGCAAAAAATACTTATTTTATAGACTCCGTGTATGTTTTGATAATCGTTTTGAATCTGATTTCTAACTAAATTCCTTCACAAAAATGCAATTATTTCAACTTTTTGCTAAAAATATATTTTTAAGAAAAAAATCCATATTTAAGAGTTTATAAACAGAGAAAAAATATAGAGAGAATTTTTCCGGTTTTGTTTGTTTGTTTATTGTTTGTTAGAAAGCAGAGGGTCTGTTCTTTCATTTGATATATTTGTATGTTTATATATTTTTAGAAGAAATTTTTCCTGAAATGGATTTTGAGAGACATTTGTGAAAACCACAAAAAATGCTGGGTGGCAACTTTTCAAAAAAAGGCTGGCGGGGAATGAGTTAATTTATTGCGTTACATTGCTTTTGGTTTGTGCATTTTATTTCACAAAATTCCAACAAATTATGTGGTCTCTTAAAAACTATATTGCATGCATATTTCCCTCATCTAAAATAAAAACATGTATAGACTTTAATAATAATAAACTTTAATTGACTAGTAAGTAAAAACCAAAGATACAGTATTTAATATTAACAAAATGCACCCTGCTATTGATATGAATGTTCAATATGGCCGCTCAAGTGGTGGCACAGTGACGCGACTTCCTTAAAGCAACACTATGTAGTTTTTTTTAACTTTAAATAATGTCTCCAAAATTATTTCAGTGATAGAACAACTTTTAACTGGACAAATTGTACTGTTGCTGCAACCTGAGCAGCCTCCTAGCTGCTACAAGCACACTCTGAAAGTGGCGGTGGAGGGTAGAGCACACAGCCCCGCCCCTCCCCCTGCCTGCAGAAGAGTGTCTGATACCAGGCACTGTTGTGCTTTTCAACCACAAGGGGGAGCTGTAAGTCATTTTTACATGGAAACTACATACTGTTGCTTTAAAAAGACTTTGGAACACCCTAGCAACAGTTTAGTCCCCACCTAGCAACCATGAAATGCTAGAAAACAGCAGAGGACCATAGAATACATATTAAACACCACAAACTGGAAACCTGGACCATTACTATGGTCAAATATTGATGAAAGCATTTGGCCAGATTGATTGATGTTTTACAGCCTCATTTGTACTCAGTTTTGTATCGAATTACTTTTTGGTTTGCCCATTTTAAAAAATCATCTCGAACAAGTATCATAAAATCCAGGGACAAAATAGCCTTATGTGATATTTTAGCTGTGATGCACTCCATAAAGTTTCCATGCAGCATATGGGCTCTTCTTACACACATCCAATCTGGATGCAACAGCACATTATTTTATATCCGGTACAAACAAAGCCGGATAAATCAAATAAACGTGCATATCATTCCTCACATTTATTCTTACATCTTTGGCAGGCACGAGGTAGACCCAGCTGAATATTTGACAGTCCTCAGTTAATACTGATTATAGTTGTAGATGCATTCTCATTCCTGTTTTTATCTGGACATTTAATGCATCTTGTTAAACAACTTTAGTAAATGCGTCCAACCTGTGCACATGCGCGGTGGCTGAAACAACTTTGGTTAAAGATTTTTTTTTGCGCAATCTGAGCAACTTACCAAAAAAAAAAGGTTATGGTACAGTTGATTTAATTGTTGATGGAAAATATGTTGTTTATTGGTGACATTTGTCTTTTCCCATTTAAGTAGATTTAGTCTTGCATGACTAAAGGGACTTCCCTATATCTACATTCCAGGAAAACACCTGAAACGTTTTTACCACAACGGGTCTCAGAAACATTAACCTCTTGCCGGTATGACAGAATGCTGTACGTTTTTTTCTGTGACCTCAGTGTACAATATGAATTTTTATTCAACGTATTCACATCATCTCACAGCATGATTGCAGGGTTATGCATTTGTCTATTTGGCCATGATAGTAATAATTATGATAGAGCACACTTCATCTGTGCCCATGTGTAATTTTTTACTGTTGTCCAGATAGATGGATGTGCTGTGGCTGTGTGCAATAGTTCACCAGAGTCCCTGCACAATTGGGTTCTGTTTTGCCAATCTAATAGTTCTTGCAGGTGAAATTTAATACATTGCATTTGTAGACCTTGTTCGTTTGTCTTTATTCCTCCATCTTTTTCAGCAACTTGCAGATTAAAACACAATACGGGATTCATATTTTCAAGAACAGATGGTGGAATCTTTGTGGGCTTTTGTTATTTATACACAGATTGGCGAGGAAATCGCTGTCCTACACGGTTTATGTGGAATTTAATTGAGAAGAATTATTTTTCGATTCCAATTTAATCTTAAGTATTTTTCCCACTTTAGGACGTCGGCCAATAGTTTAAAAACAGCTGATGATCAGAACACATTGTAACCTGGTAATTAAAAGCAGTGGAAAAACATATCAGAATGTGTGATTATTTTAAATTTGGTCACAATGATAACAGAATTGCAGTTTTTACGCTCCGCACTTCCAATGCTATCTCATGGCAATTCATTCATATTTTACGAGGTGGCTAATTTGTATTAATTTTGCGAATTGGTCTGCAAAAAGTGCCATCAGCACTTGAGTTGCCTTAGGAAACTTGTCTGTCTCATTGACAGACACATGTAGACATTGTTTTATTATGCTTTTATTGAATAATTTATGTCATTTTTCATTGTGTGGTGTGGTATGGAAGCCTGTCAGTGAAGAACAAGAACTAGATTGTTGGGCGAGTAAGATAACAGGCGTAAATCAACTGAATTTAGGAAATATTTACACAAATCAGCTGTGCCGGAAAGCTAGTGCTATTTTGAGTGATTGGTTGCATCCCATAAGGAATGATTTTCAGTTACTTTCATCGGGTTGCCGGAATACTTTCGTTCCAGCAGCAATTGAAGTTTTAAAGGGGACATTTCACAAGACATGTAAATGTAAATCTTTGGTGTCTCCAGAGTACGTATGTGAAGTTCTAGATCAAAATACCGTATTGATAAATTATTATTGCGTGTTAAAATTGTCACTTTGTAGGTATGAGCAAAAATGTCCTTTATGCAAATGAGTTGATCTCGGCACCAAATGGCAGTCCCGTGGTTGGACAGTGCAGATTAAGGGGCGGTATTATCCCCTTCTGACATCACAAGGGGAGCCAAATTTCAATGACCTATTTTTTCACATGCTTGCAGAGATAAATACGTTCCTGGGTTGATATTTTGTACATGTTGATAAAAGCACTTGGGACCCAATTATAGCACTTAAACATGGGCAAAGTCAGATTTTCATGATATATCTTCTTTAAATAATAAAAGTAAGAGGAATGTTTTAGTATTTGATAGATAATTTGGATAGAGGATATGTATGTGTCATTGTGCAACCTGCCATGATGTTTTCTAAACCAGTAAATATGTATGTGAAATGTTTGTAGGTTTTTGTGTCCCTTATGTTGTTTTTTTACTGGACTGGTCTTATGTGATTCTGGATAACCAAAATTCTATTTACCAGCAAAACAAGTTTACCTGCGGGTTTAAAACAAAATACATTGACCTTAATTCATACGACCACATTCGTATTTTTTTGTCATTTGCCTTTGCTCCTGTGATTTTGGGGTTAGGGGTGGGGTTTCGTTATATTTTTTCATGATAATCTTATGTTTTTGCACCAGTATATTTGTGCGAATTCAAACGAATTAGCCAACTTATAAAATATGTATAAATTCTCATGAGATCAGGCTGGCACTTCTGGGATTTATAACAGAATAATTTGAAACAAGGAAACTATTGGTATCTATCAATAAGTAACTGAATATCAATATTGGCACAACATGTTTGTATCATTGTATCCCTACTGTTAAATAAATTACAATTAAGTGTTGTTAACAACTGTAACGTCACTAAATTATCGTTAACTCTTTCCCCGCCTTTGACGAGTTGTCTCGTAAATTAAGAGAAAACATTTGCCTGAAAAAACATGTTCCTGATAAGTTTTTATGTTAATCTGTAATACCGCGATCATACCATAGATGGCGCTCCTACCCAATTTATAAAAAACTGAAGAAAAAAATTATTTGTTAATTTTACACTCCGTAAAATGCAATTATTTCAGCTTTTTGCTCAAAAAAATAAATATATATATATATATATATATTTTTTTTAGAAAAATACCCATATTTAAGAGTTTATAAACAAAAAAAAAAAATGTATGAATTGTTTTTTTCCATTTTGTTTGTTTGTTTGTTTATAGTTTGTTTGAAAGCATAGAGTCTGTTCTTTCATTTGATATATTTGTATGTTTATATATTTTTAGAGGAAAATTTTCCTGGAAGGCATTTTGTGAAACTTTAGTGAAAATTACAAAAAATGCTGGCGGGCAACTTAAAGAAAAGGCTGGCAGGGAATGAGTTAAAAAACAAATGATGACAAAAAATTGTATTCATTCTGATTGATAAATTACACAAGAGAAATACTGTCCAAGCAAACCCTTTACATTTTTCATTTCTGACATTGAAACGGTTATAAAACGCTATTTATATTCATGACAGAGTTTT
>NC_133341.1:36248623-36251123 GCF_030506205.2 Paramisgurnus dabryanus | reverse complement strand
TACGTTCTCTTTTTCTACTCATTTAAGACCTCATAGTTCCTATCATGCTACTAACCATATATGAAATATATGACAGTGAGTGAAGGGCACCGCTGACGCATCTTAATGGACGCTTTATATGCATCAGCAAAAAAATTCATAACCACAGAGTAAGAATATATAGGACAATCCAAGTTAAACTGTCAGCACATTAAAAGTTTAGCATCAGCACATTACAGCCATTGATTTTTACTTTCATATTTTAATGTTGTGTCTTTACCCCTATGAAAAAATAACCATTGTGTTATTACAAATAAAAACATTGTAACTATAGTAAAAGTACACACGAATCTCAAGGCATTTCATGCTAATATTTCATTTATTTATTCGCTGTAATGGACACGATTTCCTCATTTTTCATGTCAAGGAGCACAAATGTCTTTTTCATGTCACAGAGCTCGTTTTTCGTAATTTTATGTATAGGTGTTTTTTCTTTTTTTTTTACTGTTGTCGCTTGAGGTTGGGGCTAGAACAACTTTTTCATATACATAAAATGACAACCAAACCCAAACCCCAAATCTAATCCCAACCCAAAGTGACAATGGTTTAAAATAAAAAATTAAGAAATCAATACATGAAATGACAACCAACACAAACCAAATCTAACCCCAAGTGACAATGGTTTAAAAATAGAAAAATAAAAAAAAAAATAAAAACAATACATAAAATGACAACCAACACAAACCCCAAATCTAACCCCAACACCAAGTGACAATGGTTAAAAAAAACTATTTTAGAAACCAATACATAAAATGACACCCAAACCCCAAATCTTATCCCAAGCAACAATGGTTTAAAAAAAAAGAAACCAATACATAAAATGACAACCAAATCCCAAATGCCAAATCTAACCCCAAGCGATAATGGTTTAAAAATGGAAAAAATAGAAAAAAAAAAATACATAAAATGACAACCAAACCCCAAATATAAACCCAGCCCCAAGTGACAATGGTTAAAAAAATAAACAAATTTAGAAACCAATACATGAAATCACACCCAAACCCCAAATCTACCCCCAACACCAAGTGACAATGGTTAAAAAAAAACAATTTTAGAAACCAATACATAAAATGACACCCAAATCTAACCCCAAACCCAAATGACAATGGTTTAAAAATAGACAAATTGAGAAACCAATACATAAAATGACAACCAAACCCCAAATCTTACGCCAACCCCAATGTTTTAAAAAAAGAAAAAGATTTAAACAAACAAAAAAACAATACATTAAATGACAACCAACACAAACCCCAAATCTAATCCCAAGCAACAATGGTTTAAAAATAGAAAAATAATAAAAAAACAATACAAAAAATGACAAATAAAACCCAAATCTAACCCCAAGCGACAATGGTTAAAAAACTGAAGAAAATAAAAAATTACACGAAAAAGACACTTGTGCTCCTTGACACGAAAAAAAAGAGGAGAATCATATCCATGAAGACGAATAAATAAATAAAATATTTTTTGACTATAGCACATACAGGGTTGTAAATAGGGCTGGGCAAAAAAATCGATTTTTCGATTAATCGTTTTTTAAAACATGGTCGATTCAAAATCGATTCTCAAAGAGCAGAATAGATTTTTTTCCCCATATTTTTTTTGCAAACATTGAATGTAAGATTAACGTTAATCAAATTACTAGTCTTCTTCACTAGATGTCACACTCTTTTTTTGCCTTGCGCGATGTTTCTAAGGAGCCATTCAGTGCTTAAAATGGCGATTTTAGGGGGTTCATCGACGTTGATGCTACCTTCACATACAAAAGTAAGAGGTATGGAAGCATTTTAGATTTTGCAAGCAAGACAACAAGGTTAGTGTTGTGGCTTTTAATTTCTTTTTATTAATTACCCACTTGTTAACTTATGTTCACTGTTATTTTTTATTAATATAGTATTTGTATTAAATCTATATTCATTGAGTTGAATCAAGAATCGAGTATAAAAACCAACCCGAGATTCGGAATCGAAAATTGAATCGAGAATCGGAATCGAATCGATTTGATAGCTTGTGAATAGAAATTGAATCGATCTGGAACATCTGAATCGATACCCAGCCCTAGTTGTAAAGTATGGTTACCACATATTAACCATTGTTTTGCCTTAGTAACCATAGTTACCAATATCTAAGTAGAAAAATCCATGGTTTTAAAATGGTAAAAAACATGGTCACAACACTACACTTACTGTAATAAAACCATGGTTAATTTTTATAACGGTATTTCATCCTTGTCAAACACACACACACACACACACACGCACACGCACACGCACACACACACACACACACACACCTATTGAAGCAAATGACTAAACACTGCATTACACAACCATTATGTATCAATACCATATCCAGTGAAACCCAAAATACACACAAACACACACACACAAACCTAATAGAGTATGTACCATATAGCTACAGATATGTGACTTTGAGGTACAAATTCGTATCTTTAAAGAAG
>NC_133341.1:36148423-36248423 GCF_030506205.2 Paramisgurnus dabryanus | reverse complement strand
GGGGGTCTAAAGCTATTTCATGCATTCTGACTTATTAACACTGTTTAAGAATTGAATTCCTCATGCTAAACATAGACAAAGTGTCAAAAAAGCATACCTTAGTTTCGAGAATTTCTATTGAACATGAAAGAATCATATGTAACAATCTTGCTTTATTGTTTTACTGTTTTTCAGTGCAGGAAGTACAGTGGAAGTCCTTATATGGGCACTTTAACCAAGAGCCGACACAAAATCAACGTCACCATTGAAGTGTGGTGTTGTCTTTGAGGAAAATTTCCCAAAGAACCCAGCATTATGGAAACAATGGATATAGTTTGTTTATCTGGGGTAGCAGCAAAATTGTGTGTTTGTTTAAAGGTGGATTTCGTTGAAATGGGGCGGTCCCAACTGAGTCATGAGTACATAACAGGCGGTAAGTAAAACTGCATCAAATGCCTGTGTTTTGTTGGCAATTGGCGCATAGTGCATATAATGTAAACAACACGATCATGTAGTGAATCATAAGTTATCCAGAGATAGTGGGATAATATTTTGTGTGTGTTGCACGTACCAAAAGCTTTTTTAAATGCGCCGAACCCATTCTAAATGGTGATCTCTATTACTCATCCTCTTAGTGGTTTCAAGCCTGTTTAGACCCACCACAGACAGGAGAGGGATTATGTCAGTTTGAAAGAGTTCTGTCAAGTGAAAGCGGTAATTAAGTTCCAAACCTTCATTGATCTTCTTCTCTCCTCCTCCTCTTTAGTGCTAAATAAATAATGTAGCTCCACAGAGCTGGTATTAATTGGACTTCTCTTATGAGTGTATGAGGCTGGGGTTGACCTTTGGAGGAATCTGTACGGATCAGCCCCATGGAGCCTGCTGAGAAACACACCCCAGGCAATTAAATACAGAAAGACTTTGACAGTGATGTCCGTCATGGGTCCAGAAAGACTCCACGCAGTTGGTCAGTAAAGCACATTCAATATTTGACTAATAAATAAAGCCACTACAGTATACTACAGCCATGCGGCTGTTTGCAGTACAGGGTAATTGTATGTATTAGCTTTTATCTTATTCTTTTTATACACAAACCATATTTAGGTTTTAAGTGTAATATGTGACCCTAAATAAATAAGCTTTCTGTTGATGTATGGTTTGTTAGGATAGGACAATATTTGGCCGAGATAAAACTTTTTGAAAATCTGAAATCTGAGGGTGCAAAAAATCTAAATAATGAGAAAATCGACTTTGAAGTTGTCTAAATGAAGTCCTTAGCAACACATATTACTAATGATACATATGAAGAGTTTGGTTCCAAAACGCAATAAATCCATTTTGATAAATTTCGGTAAAAACATGTTTTCTATACCAAGAAAGTGACAAGATGAAAACCACTATTTTCTGTTACAAACTTTCACATAGCATCTTTTGGCTATAAAAACATAAAAAAAATCAAATATATAACTTGATTTTCAAAGATTTATTATAAAAACTAATTATTTTTTCCACAAAATGCAATAAATCTATGACAAGTTTTTTCATCATGCTATAAATCTATTCAATCGATGTATAAATGTGAATCCATTTTTGCCATTTTATATTCACTTAGTTGAACAGTTGTACACACTGATAAAAAAAAAATTAATGGCATTAATCAAAACACTTACTTTGTCATATTAGGAACACTGTCATTGCTGCGGTTATACTTGACGTCGTCGCTTAACATTTTTCACAGGGATCAGCTGTGATTCTCGTTGACTTTGAGTAAAATTATGGAAAGTTTTTCATAAGATCCCCTGGGGTCAATGTGTTAGCACGAGAGAAGCTAGATGCTGTCGGGAAAACAAGCGATCGTCTCCCGAGTGCCTCTCGCGTTAATTATTAGATGTTGATGGCTTACATTTCTTTCCCGTCACAGAAAACCACCACAGGTTTATCAATGACATTAAAGTATTGTTTCGTTTTTGTTTGTTTGTTGACATCACAAAGTACAAAGTAGATGAGGAAAACTAGGACTCTGTGTACTCAACGCGCCGCCATTGTTTGTTTACATTGCGTGGAATGGTGCTCTGTAATTTGTGGAGCGGATTTATTGCATTCTGTAGAAAAGGAGGAGTGGCGTTTATTGTGTTTTGGGAAAAAAGGGAAAAAAGATGACGGAATAACACGGCGGATATTGGATTTTGCATAAAATTAAGAATTTACTTTTAAATACTGACCTGATACAATACTGATTTTGGCAGTAACTCACTTTTTTCAAAAATGGCGTTTATTGCGTTTTGGAACCAAACTCTTCATATATTACTGTAGGAAATTTACAAAATAACTTAATAGAACATGGTCTTTACTTAACTCTTTCCCAGCCATTGATGAGTTATCTCGTCAATTAAGACGAGTTTTTACTGGAATTCATATTTCCGCTAATATCCACTAGATGGCGCTCTTACCCAACTTTTAAAACACTGAATCATCCACTGATCCAAAAACAGTACAAACTCTGTGTATGTTTTGATCATCATTTTGAATCTGAACTCTAACAAAAGTCCTTTACAAAAATGCAACTGTCCTTTGCTCAAAATTGGTATTTTGGAAAAAACCTACCCATATTTTAGAGGTGATAAAAGAGAACAAATGCAACTTTCTAAAGCAGTAAAAATATCAACAATTTTGACCTATACAATGCATTGTTGACTATCACTACAAATATATTTGTGCAACTTACTTTTACTTTATAAACATATTAGTAAATGTTCAAATTAAAGCAACACTATGTAGTTTTCATGTAAAAATGACTTACAGCTCCCCCATGTGGTTGAAAAGCGCAACAGTGCCTGGTATCAGACACTCTTCTGAAGGAAGGGGGAGGGGCGGAGCTGTGTTTCCTACCCTCCACCGCCACTTTCAGAGTGTGCTTGTAGCAGCTAGGAGGCTGCTCAGGTTGCAGCAACAGTACAATTTGTCCAGTTAAAAGTTGTTCTATCACTGAAATAATTTTAAAGACATTATTTAAAGGTAAAAAAACTACATAGTGTTGCTTTAACATGAACTAAGATGAATAAATCCTTTAGAAGTATTTTTCATTGTTATTTCATGGTAGCTACATAAAATTAAAATTTCAAGTATTTGTATTTTATCAGTGTTTTTTTTTTTTGAAAACATACATTCCAAAGCATATTATCATAATTATTACTCCACTACATTTCATAATTTCAAGTTTTTGGTTTATATTTAATATTTAAGCAAATTAAACATCTAGTTTTTTTTTACTTTAACTTAAGTAAAACGTACTTTCATACTTTTACTCAAGAAAAGTAAAAGTACACAATGTAATTAGGTATTATATCAATTTTAATATGCAATACTAAAGGAATACACAGTATGATTCTATGCTTTAGAATGTAGTTAGTTTTTTAGTAAAGCAAAGTATTTTTTCCCAAGACAAACACTCTGATAAAGCACAGATGCTTGGAAAATGTAACTAAAATACTCAAGTAGTGTCCACCTCTGAAAATCATACTATATTGCATTTTTATTTATTACATTAAATTTAAACTGCTATAACAATTTTTTTCGTATATTTAATATTTTACCTCCAGACACTTCCATATCAACTTTAAAGTATCTTCTTTAAAACAAGAGCAAAATTAGGCTTCTTGACAAAAAATTGGTGTTAGTGAAAGAAACACTGATAATTTATTATAAAAAGAGCAAGAAACACTGCTTCAAATATATAACCATTTTATTGAAATTGTGGACACGGTTGGCAATGTTTCAGGTACAGACAATTCGCTCTTATTTCTATGTAATTTAAGACCATCCTATTATGCTCCTAACGTGACTCCAGCACAGAGTATTTGTGTGCCATGCTGTTGTGTTTTTCTTCACTGCTGAAAGTGAAATAAATGACAGTGAGTGAAGGGCACTGCTGTCACACCCACTCTCTGTTTATCACTGGCTGCTTAGAGATAAATGGACGCATCTTAATGGACGCTTTAAAGAGGTTATCCGCTGGCAGGTTCATCTTCCTCTGCTGTGAGACGGACAACGGCTCTATGCCGAAGGCTGTGGCGCGTCGCTCTCTGGGCACTAATGCAGATGCTTGGTGTCAGTTATCATTGGTTTTACAGTTTTATTATCGGCGGGGTTTAGATTACATGAGCATTGGAGGTACGATACCTGCAGTACGGTAGTACGGGGGTAGGAAACTTCCAGATGAGAAAATCCTGGCTTAAAGTTATTTTGGGAAAGTTGGATGACCACTGTCTTGATAGCTTAGGTTTTGACCTCTGAGCGATTTTAAAGAAATATCCCTTCCCCTTTCAAGCAGCAGATTGGACTTGGTTATGTAGAAATAAAATGGCAACTTGGAGGCATTGGAAAAATGGCTGCTGAATGTGAAGACTTTCCTAAAGCCCGCTCACAGTATCAGGCTGAATTTACCCCAATTTCCCCTCCCAAGAATCCAAGACTAAATTGGTTCTTGGACCTTCATTGGTTCTGATGTTCAGCCCAGATTATCAGATGTTTAAGATCTTACACACTGTAAAAAGTTGGTTCAACTTAAAAAAGTAAGTTACCGGGTCGCATTAAAAATGTTTGTCAATTTAAATCACGCAACTCTCTACAGAGTCGCTCCCCCAGAAAATCAATAGTCTTTATCATTTAATGATTGATTCTTATAACAAGGCGGCGGGACTTTCATCACCAAAGCGGCCATATTGAACGTTGCATTGTACCCTCTTCCCAATAATAGCAGTGCTTAATGTTTTCATATCCAATATCTATGGCAACAGTTATACATTTAGTTTTCATTGTTTATAACAAGATGAGTTTGTGTTAACTTTAAAATTACATTTATTCTCACCAGACACACGGCACTGCTAAGCATCTGGAGAGATATTTAGATATTTTTTTGTTTTGTTTTGACACTTGACATTACGCTCACATTTTCACGCTGCCATTTGCCTGTTATAAGAGGCTTAGTGCAGATTGCAGTGTCTTAGTGTAAACACAAATGTCATGGTCTTCGGGCTGTAGTTCTTACATCTAATCAGAAAATCCTTAAGCAATCTCTGGTGACCTGACATCATTGTATTATATAAAGCCGAGGAAAAAAATGCACACATATAGAGAGAAATCCCCTCACATAAATAATTATAAAATATACAGATTTCACTTTTAAGGGTTCGGATGTAATTCAAACAACCCAATTACTGTATATATATCCATACATGCTTTATATTACACTCTAAGAAGCTTTAAGCTGTAGTGCTGCATAGTGCATCTTAACAAACAAAGTGTTATATAACCATCCATAATAATCTGCACATGCCAGAAATATTGTGTGTGTGTGTGTTTGTGCGTAAAAATATTTTACATTATTTTTAACACATTACATTCTTGAAGTACTGATGCATATTTGGCATGTAAGGATAAATTATGATTTAAGAGTGTTAAATTGCAGTTTTATTAAAATGACCAAATTCAATCTGCATTAATCTGGAAAAAGTGGTTATGTTGGCTTTGTTCTGGGATGAGACACGCAACAAGAAGAAAGCTTTCTTATAAAACATTATATGAACAATCAAATTAGGTGCATCCCAAATTGCATACTTATGCACTACTCTAAGTCACTTTTTTCATAAATAATGTAAGTAGTGTTGGAAATTCCCAAAAAGTGCATTCATTTTACTAAATAAATTAAATGTGTAATGGTGCATTCACACCAGACGCGGAAGAGGTGGCAAGCGCGAGTGATTTACATGTTAACTCAATGCAAAGACGCAAATACGCATCCTGTGGCGCGGTAAGCACGAATGGCACTGCGAGGAAGGTGCGGAAGGCCCGGAAAGCGCCGCGCGGATGACGCGTTCTGCGCGAATTGAGCATTGCGGCAGGAAACAGGCGAATTGAAAAACCTGACCTTTGATGGATATGTATGTAAAACAGGGGTTCAGACCAGACGCGGTAGAGGTGGCAAAAACGCGCTATTTGCGCGTAGTTGGACGCTTGAACATTTTGAGTTTCCTCGCTTCATTCGCGCATGAAAGCCACGCGTGAAATTCTAGTCATTCGAGACATTCACACGGAAATTCTTGTCACTACTAGAGCAAGCTCCTGATTGGTTAAAGTTCAGATTTTTTAACTTCCTGGTTTCCCGGGGCAACGCTCATGTCGCGCGTATCGCGGACCGTGCCGCAGGATGCCTATTCGCGCCTTTGCATTGCCTTAACATGTACTGTAAATTACTTGCGCTTGCTGCCTCTTCCGCATTGGGTGTAAACGCTGGACACTTGCATGGCTTCAATGGTCGCAGTATTGCTTATGTGACAGAAGAGAGGTGGGGCTATCAGACACCATTCAATTCAATTTTCAATTCAATTTTATTTATATAGCGCTTTTCACAATTGTTAATTGTTGCAAAGCAGCTTTGCATGAGTAGATGTAGAGGAGAACACAGAAAATTAATAGATAGTATAAGAAGTAGAATATAGCGGCTAAGGATAAACCGTACAAGCGAGCGTATTAACTGGGGCGTATTATCCTTCCTTCAGTGGTTATTTTGTTATCAGCTTTTGAATATGGGTTGGTTTCTGCAAAAACACCACATTTTGAGCAAAAAGCAGAGATAATTCAATTTTTGTGACTGACTTTTCATAGAGATCCCATTCAGACCGATCTTTAAAACAGACATGGACATGCAGCCGCTTGCCATAGGGCAATAATTCCGGGTTTAAAAAGTTGCAGAAAGGCGCCACCTGGTGGATAATAGCGGTATTGCGGAAAGACGGAAAATCTCGTCATTGGCGGGGAAGCGTTTTCTCTGAATTGACGAGATATCTCATCAACGGCGGTGAAAGAGTATATAATGTAACGTATACAGTCAAGTGCTAAGTTAAGCCAAAGTTGGCTGACTCTCCCTGGGATGAAAAAAACCCCTAGGAGAAAACCCGGTGGGAAAAACTCCAAGAAGGACAAAAACCCTTGGGATAAATTAATATATATTTACATATATAGATACGGTAGGGATAGGAAGCAGGTAAGCGGATTAAACTGGTTCAGCCGGTGGTCGTTTGTCGCGCATCGGCTGGGCATCACATTGAAGGACAGCCAGTAGATCAGTTGTGCGATGACCTTCACAGCAACAGGAACTGGGTCTGTTTGTCTCATTGTCCTCGGGGTCGAGGACGAGACAGGGAGACAAAAACAGAATTCTATTAGGGTAGGGGCCGTTCGCATGTAATGCAAGTGTCATACATTATGTTGTTTTAATTCAGCTCGGTTCCAGACAGGCTAAGTATTGCGGCAATAGCATATTACTCATATGAGGTATGTGAGTGATTTGTTCTAGACAAAATAACTACTGTGGGAAAAGTACATTTACTGGACATTCTATGTGAATGCTTTGTTAAAGAAAAATGTCTTAAGTTTAGATTTAAATTGCTCGACCATGTCTGATACTCGAAAATTTTTTGGTAAATCATTCCAGAGCTTAGGGGCCAAGTAGGAAAAGGATCTACCACCTTTAGACACTTTTAATATTCTAGGGATAATTAAGTAACCAGAATTTTGTGATCGCAGTTTACGTGGTGGATTTTATTCTGATAGTAGTTCTTTAATATACGAGGGCGCTAGGCCATTTAAGGCTTTGTGGGCGATTAATAATATTTTGAATTGTATGCGATATTTAACTGGTAGCCAGTGTAAAGATGCCAGAATTGGACTAATGTGGTCATACTTTTTAGATCGAGTAAGCACTCTTGCGACGGCGTTTTGAACCAGCTGTAGCTTGTTTACCTGATTTGCATTGCATCCCCCGAGTAACGAGTTAAGGACCATGAAAGCAAAGTTCACCTGCGGAGACCAATACAATTCAGTCTGATGGTGACTGAGGTTATGTTGGGCAAAACGATATCACTGACATAAAAAGAAGCATGAACAAATGGATTTTTATTGATTAGCATTGTATTACCGTGTGTGTTGGACATCATTTGCCCTCATCTGGAAAACCGTTTCCGGTTAGTTAAAAACGTTCAGTGATCCATTTGGGATGATACTACTGTACTTAGTCACTATTATTCTATTATTTTTTCCAACACTAATCATCTTTCCTAAAAAATTCCCTTAGAAGGATTTATGACTTTTCTATAAAACTGGAGTCCACTGCTATAATATTCAATCATTCATTCAACCCGTCCAGAGAAAATTGCAGCTTATTATCTTGCCAGGTGTCACTGTGTCCTGCAATAAAACAAACGGCAGACAGTAGAATTAACAGAGGTCAGATGCAAGATTGTAGCCAAAAACATGGCAGAAATTAAGGTTTTCGCTGCTGTCAGGAAGGTGGAAAGTTCACTGATGTCTGCGGATTGTTTTGCAGCCTCGGGCACAGGATGACGTGACTGTGTGCATGGCATCGTGAAATCAGAGTAATACAAAGGCAATTTACAGCATTAGGTTAGTCACGGTTGCTCAACACGTCAATGACATCAAAGACTTAAAAAAACGACACGGGAATGATTCATGGTTTGACTTCTCCCCGAGGGCCAGCAATGAGAAAAGATTGTAATCTCAATAAAAACCGTGAAATATAGCGGATTTGATGGCACCTGTCCTGTCTTATAAATAGGCACTGGAAGGCTACGCTGGCAAATAGTAAAGTCTAAAGTGCGAATAACTTTCTCAATGGATTTTTATTTTTGTTATACAAGGATTCCTACAGTCATATCCCTCAGAGGTTGCCATTACACAGCTTTATAAACACTACCCTCATGCCATTTGAACCCCCAATGTCTTTCAGTTTTGAAAACGCAGATTTTGAAAAGTGTGGTTTGGGGTTTTCTGGTTACTATGGGAGTGGATGGTGCCCACTTTGATCCTAGTATCCAGGCTTCAAAATGACCCAGAAGTGTTAACTAAATAACTCCTTTCAAGTTCATGTTATAAAAAGCTGTGGATGGCATATAGCTTGGTTCATTTGGATGAATTACACGTGACATCTTTCGGTTCATATTGAAAAAAATCATCAATTTCTTAAAGGGACACTCCACTTTTTTGAAAATATGCTCCACTAGAGTTAAACATTTGATTTTTACCGTTTTGGAATCCATTCAGCTGATCTCTGGTTCTGGCGCTACCACTTTTATCATAGCTTAGCACAGTCCATCAAATCTGATTAGATCGCGTCGCACTCAAAAATAACCAAAGAGTTTAAATATTTTTCCAATATTTTCCAGGCCGATACGTCTAGGAACTATACTCTCATTCAGGCGTAATCATCAAGGACTTTGCTGCCGTAACATGGCTGCAGGAGGCGTTTAAATATTTTTCAGATATTTTCTAGGCAGATATGGCTAGGAACTAAACTCTCATTCCGGTGTAATAATCAAGGACTTTGCTGCCGTAACATGGCTGCAGGAGGCGTTTAAATATTTTTCCAATATTATCTAGGCAGATATGACTAGGAACTAAACTCTCATTCCGGCGTAATAATCAATGACTTTGCTGCCGTAACATGGCTGCAGGAGGCGTTTAAATATTTTTAAGATATTTTCTAGGCAGATATGGCTAGGAACTAAACTCTCATTCAGGCGTAATAATCAAGGACTTTGCTGCCGTAACATGGCTGCAGGAAGCGTTTCAATATTTTTCCGATATTTTCTAGGCCGACATGACTAGGAACTAAACTCTCATTCCGGCGTAATAATCAAGGACTTTGCTGCCGTAACATGGCTGCAGGAGGCATTTCAATATTTTTCCAATATTTTCTAGGCAAATATGACTAGGAACTAAACTCTCATTCAGGCGTAATAATCAAGGACTTTGCTGCCGTAACATGGCTGCAGGAGGCGTTTAAATATTTTTCAGATATTTTCTAGGCAGATATGGCTAGGAACTAAACTCTCATTCCGGCGTAATAATCAAGGACTTTGCTGCCGTAACATGGCTGCAGGAGGCATTTCAATATTTTTCCGATGTTTTCTAGGCAGATATGGCTAGGAACTAAACTCTCATTCCGGCGTAATAATCAAGGACTTTGCTGCCGTAACATGGCTGCAGGAGGCGTTTAAATATTTTTCAGATATTTTCTAGGCAGATATGGCTACGAACTAAACTCTTATTCAGGCGTAATAATCAAGGACTTTGCTGCCGTAACATGGCTGCAGGAAGCGTTTCAATATTTTTCCGATATTTTCTAGGCCGACATGACTAGGAACTAAACTCTCATTCCGGCGTAATAATCAAGGACTTTGCTGCCGTAACATGGCTGCAGGAAGCGTTTCAATATTTTTCCGATATTTTCTAGGCCGACATGACTAGGAACTAAACTCTCATTCCGGCGTAATAATCAAGGACTTTGCTGCCGTAACATGGCTGCAGGAGGCATTTCAATATTTTCCCAATATTTTCTAGGCAGATATGACTAGGAACTAAACTCTCATTCAGGCGTAATAATCAAGGACTTTGCTGCCGTAACATGGCTGCAGGAGGCGTTTAAATATTTTTCAGATATTTTCTAGGCAGATATGGCTAGGAACTAAACTCTCATTCCGGCGTAATATTCAAGGACTTTGCTGCCGTAACATGGCTGCAGGAAGCGTTTCAATATTTTTCCGATATTTTCTAGGCCGACATGACTAAGAACTAAACTCTCATTCCGGCGTAATAATCAAGGACTTTCCTGCCGTAACATGGCTGCAGGAGGCATTTCAATATTTTTCCGATATTTTCTAGGCACATAATGGCTAGGAACTATACTCTCATTCAGGCGTAATAATCAAGGACTTTGCTGCTGTAACATGGCTGCAGGAAGCGTTTCAATATTTTTCCGATATTTTCTAGGCCGATATGACTAGGAACTAAACTCTCATTCCGCCCGAATAATCAAGGACTTTGCTGCCGTAACATGGCTGCAGGAGGCATTTAAATATTTTTCCGATATTTTCTAGGCACATAATGGCTAGGAACTATACTCTCATTCAGGCGTAATAATCAAGGACTTTGCTGCTGTAAAATGGCTGCAGGAAGCGTTTCAATTTTTTCCGATATTTTCTAGGCCGATATGACTAGGAACTATACTCTCATTCTGGCGTAATAATCAAGGACTTTGCTGCTGTAACATGGCTGCAGGAGGCGCAATGATTTTACACAGTGTCTGAAAATAGTCCCCTGCTATGAAAAGTTACTAAGGGGACTATTTTCGGCAGTAATATTACTAAGCCTCCTGCAGCCATGTTACGGCAGCAAAGTCCTTGATTATTAAGCCAGTTTGAGAGTATAGTTACTAACCATATCTGCCTAGAAAATCACAACTTTTAATTTTCCATCGGTCTTATTACACGATGTAACTACAGAAGAGTTAAGTTTTAAATAGGAAAAAATGCGATGCTAATGGTGTAATCAGATTCAATGGATTGTGCTAAGCTATGCTAAAAGTGCTACCGCCAGACCCGAAGATCAGCTGAATGGATTCCAAAAAGGTAAAAATCAAATGTTTAACTTTAGGGGATCTGAAAAACGAGCATATTTTCAAAAAAAGTGGAGTGTTCCTTTAAAGAAAATATGTAATTATTTTAAAATAAGTTATGTGTTATTTCTTTCCTATATGAAATGTCAAACATATTTGCAGTTGGTAGTATTGAGCACATTAAAATGGTCATGTTTATGAAACCGAGTGCCGAGTGAGAATAATGTAGTGTAATCAAATGCAAACAAAGGCTGTGTTTATATCACGATTACATTTATCTCATACTCTGTCTAGACCAACAACAATTTCAAGGACCTCCATACATAGTAAAATATTAGACAAGTAGGAAGCCATCGACAAGCTGTTTACTTCAAAAAAGTATTTTTTTAATCATGCATTTGGCAGACGCTTTCATCCAAAGCAATTTGCAGTGCATTCAATCTAGCCTGTTTTTATCAGCAGGGGATTGAAACCTATGGCTTTTGCGTTGTTAACTAAATGCTTTTCCAACTGAGCTACAGAAACAGTGTGTATAAACTTGGACTGCTCTGTTTCAGCTCTCTGACACCGAGTCAACCAATGATAAGAGAAACACAAAACAGGTGAAGTTTAACCTTTAAGCATAAAAAACATTTCTGACAATTACAGTCCTATTTGATATTTTTGGTTACTTGATATTTGGTGTTTCTGCTTTTATCTTTCAACGTTGTTTGTATTGAATATTTGTGCACATTTGCCTTTTGCTTCATGTTGTTTGCTCTGTGTTATCTATAATTTTGCTGTTATTTGTTGCTATCTTCTGTAAAAGACTATTTCAACCTGCTTTTAAATAGAAAGCATCTCTTTTTTGTGTCACTGCACTTAAAATTAAAACTGAATTACCCAAGTGATGCAGTTTTTCCCTTTTGCAAATAGAGGATGAGTTAAACATTTCAATACACAGATATCTGAACAGTAAATACATTTTATCTACCAAATTTATCTAATTCTGTTATTTTTTTATATGTTTGAGACAGAGAGGGAGTAATAATATAAAATGTACTTATAAGTAAATGGGACAGGATACCCTTTGACTTTGTCCTTAGATGTCTGAACAATCCCAGAAGCAAGCCAGACCTTATTTTACCTCTAAAGAGATCCTTCATTAAGTAAGGAGATTTACGTTAAATCAAGCTGTAATTCCTGGACATCTGTATGTGATAGTTTTAGTTTTACACACATACTGTGTTGACAGACAGAGGGACAGACAGACAGACGGAAAGATTCTTTGGCATCATAAAGGACATTTATTTTTAAGAGTATAGATTGATAGACAGGCAGGCAGAAAATTAGACAAAAAGACAGACATACAGACTGATAGATAGACAGATGGATAGATAGACAGACACATGGATGGATAGATAGACAAATAGATTGACAGACCGTCAGTCGGACGGACAGACATAGAGAAAAATAGACGGACAGACAAATGGATAGATAGACAAATAGACAGAGAGACAGACAGACAAATATATCACTACAGAGATAAATTGATTGACAAGACGACATGCTGTCAGTCAGATGGATGGACGGACAGAAATACAGACAGAGAAACAAATAAACAGGTATGAAACACAGACAGAAAGACAGACAGACAGGCAAAAAGGTTCTTTGGCATCATGAAAAACACTTATTTTTAAGAGATAGATAGACAGGCAGACAGACAGACAGTCAGGCAGGCAGGCCGAGAATCAGGCAAAAAGACAGACATACAGACTGATAGATAGACAGATTAATAGATAGACAGACACATAGATGGATATATAGACAAATAGATTGACAGACGTCAGTCGGACGGACGGATAGAGAGAAAAATAAACATAGACAAATGGATAGATAGATAGATAGTCTGTCAGTCGACTGGACAAAGAGACAAATAGACAGAAAGATAGATAGAGAGACAGACAGACAAATATATCGCTAGAGAGATAAATAGATTTAAAGACAGACATTCTGTCAGTCAGATGGATGGACGGAAAGACAGACAGACAGAGAAATAGACGAATATGAAACACAGACAGACAGACTGTCTGGCATCACTAAAAACACTTATTAGGTAAGAGTATAGCTAGATAGACAGGCAGACAGACAGGCAGACAGACGGACAGACAGACGGACAGACAGACAGGCAGGCAGAGAATCAGGGAAAAAGACAGTCATACAGACAGACAGATAGAAAGATGGATAAATAGATAGACAGACGCATAGATGGATAGATAGACAAATAGATTGACAGACAGACAGAAAGACAAATAGACATGCAAATGGATAAATAGACAAATAGATAGACAGTCTGTCAGTCAGACGGACAGAGACACAAATAGACAGATAGACAGACAGACGGACAAATATATCGCTAGACGGATGGACAAATGGACAGACAGAGACAAATAGGCAAATGGATAAATAGAGAAATAGACAGATAGACAGTCTGTTAGTCGGACGGCCAGAGACACAAATAGAAAGACAGACAGACAGACAGGTTCTTTGGCATCACGAAAAAACCTTATTTTTGAGAGTATAGCTAGATAGACAGGCAGACAGACAGGCAGACAGAGAATCAAGCAAAAAGACAGACATACAGACCAATAGATAGATAGATAGATAGATAGATAGATAGATAGATAGATAGATAGATAGATAGATAGATAGACAGACAGATAGATAGATAGACAGACAGATAAATATATCGCTAGACGGATGGACAAATGGACAGACAGAGAGACAAACAGGCAAATGGATAAATGGAGAAATAGACAGATACAATAGACAGTCTGCCAGTCGGGCGGACAGAGAGACAAATAGACAGATAGACGGACAGAAAGACAGACAGACAGACAAATATATCGCTAGACGGATGGACAGACAGAGAGACAAATAGACAGATAGACAGTCTGCCAGTCGGGCGGACAGAGAGACAAATAGACAGAGAGACAAATAGACAGACAGACAAATATATCACTAGGCGGATGGACGGACGAACAGACAGAGAGACAAATAGACAGACAGACAAATATATCACTAGGCGGATGGACGGACGAACAGACAGAGAGACAAATAGACAGACAGACAGACAAATATATCACTAGACGGATGGACAGACAGAGAGACAAATAGACAGATAGACAGTCTGCCAGTCGGGCGGACAGAGAGACAAATAGACAGAGAGACAAATAGACAGACAGACAAATATATCACTAGGTGGATGGACGGACGAACAGACAGAGAGACAAATAGACAGATAGACAGACAGACAGACAGACAAATATATCACTAGGTGGATGGACGGACGAACAGACAGAGAGACAAATAGACAGATAGACAGACAGACAGACAGACAAATATATCACTAGGCGGATGGACGGACGAACAGACAGAGAGACAAATAGACAGATAGACAGACAGACAGACAGACAAATATATCACTAGGTGGATGGACGGACGAACAGACAGAGAGACAAATAGACAGATAGACAGACAGACAGACAGACAAATATATCACTAGGTGGATGGACGGACGAACAGACAGAGAGACAAATAGACAGATAGACAGACAGACAGACAGACAAATATATCACTAGGCGGATGGACGGACGAACAGACAGAGAGACAAATAGACAGATAGACAGACAGACAGACAGACAAATATATCACTAGGTGGATGGACGGACGAACAGACAGAGAGACAAATAGACAGATAGACAGACAGACAGACAGACAAATATATCACTAGGTGGATGGACGGACGAACAGACAGAGAGACAAATAGACAGATAGACAGACAGACAGACAGACAAATATATCACTAGGCGGATGGACGGACGAACAGACAGAGAGACAAATAGACAGATAGACAGACAGACAGACAGACAAATATATCACTAGGTGGATGGACGGACGAACAGACAGAGAGACAAATAGACAGATAGACAGACAGACAGACAGACAGACAAATATATCACTAGGCGGATGGACGGACAAACAGACAGAGAGACAAATAGACAGATAGACAGACAGACAGACAGACAAATATATCACTAGGCGGATGGACGGACGAACAGACAGAGAGACAAATAGACAGATAGACAGACAGACAGACAGACAAATATATCACTAGGCGGATGGACGGACGAACAGACAGAGAGACAAATAGACAGATAGACAGACAGACAGACAGACAGACAAATATATCACTAGGCGGATGGACGGACAGAGAGACAAATAGACAGATAGACAGTCTGCCAGTCGGGCGGACAGAGAGACAAATAGACAGAGAGACAAATAGACAGACAGACAAATATATCACTAGGTGGATGGACGGACGAACAGACAGAGAGACAAATAGACAGATAGACAGACAGACAGACAGACAAATATATCACTAGGTGGATGGACGGACGAACAGACAGAGAGACAAATAGACAGATAGACAGACAGACAGACAGACAAATATATCACTAGGCGGATGGACGGACGAACAGACAGAGAGACAAATAGACAGACAGACAGACAGACAGACAAATATATCACTAGGCGGATGGACGGACGAACAGACAGAGAGACAAATAGACAGATAGACAGACAGACAGACAGACAGACAGACAAATATATCACTAGGCGGATGGACGGACGAACAGACAGAGAGACAAATAGACAGATAGACAGACAGACAGACAGACAAATATATCACTAGGCGGATGGACGGACGAACAGACAGAGAGACAAATAGACAGATAGACAGACAGACAGACAGACAGACAAATATATCACTAGGCGGATGGACGGACGAACAGACAGAGAGACAAATAGACAGATAGACAGACAAATATATCGCTAGACGGATGGACGGACGGACGGACGGACAGACACAGAGACAATTAGACAGACAGACAAATATATTGCCAGTCGGGCGGACAGAGAGACAAATAGACAGATAGACAAATAGACAGACAGACAGACAAATATACTAGGCGGATGGACGGACGAACAGACAGAGAGACAAATAGACAGATAGACAGACAGACAGACAGACAAATATATCACTAGGTGGATGGACGGACGAACAGACAGAGAGACAAATAGACAGATAGACAGACAGACAGACAGACAAATATATCACTAGGCGGATGGACGGACGAACAGACAGAGAGACAAATAGACAGATAGACAGACAGACAGACAGACAAATATATCACTAGGTGGATGGACGGACGAACAGACAGAGAGACAAATAGACAGATAGACAGACAGACAGACAGACAAATATATCACTAGGTGGATGGACGGACGAACAGACAGAGAGACAAATAGACAGATAGACAGACAGACAGACAGACAAATATATCACTAGGCGGATGGACGGACGAACAGACAGAGAGACAAATAGACAGATAGACAGACAGACAGACAGACAAATATATCACTAGGTGGATGGACGGACGAACAGACAGAGAGACAAATAGACAGATAGACAGACAGACAGACAGACAAATATATCACTAGGTGGATGGACGGACGAACAGACAGAGAGACAAATAGACAGATAGACAGACAGACAGACAGACAAATATATCACTAGGCGGATGGACGGACGAACAGACAGAGAGACAAATAGACAGATAGACAGACAGACAGACAGACAAATATATCACTAGGTGGATGGACGGACGAACAGACAGAGAGACAAATAGACAGATAGACAGACAGACAGACAGACAGACAAATATATCACTAGGCGGATGGACGGACAAACAGACAGAGAGACAAATAGACAGATAGACAGACAGACAGACAGACAAATATATCACTAGGCGGATGGACGGACGAACAGACAGAGAGACAAATAGACAGATAGACAGACAGACAGACAGACAGACAGACAAATATATCACTAGGCGGATGGACGGACGAACAGACAGAGAGACAAATAGACAGATAGACAGACAGACAGACAGACAGACAAATATATCACTAGGCGGATGGACGGACAGAGAGACAAATAGACAGATAGACAGTCTGCCAGTCGGGCGGACAGAGAGACAAATAGACAGAGAGACAAATAGACAGACAGACAAATATATCACTAGGTGGATGGACGGACGAACAGACAGAGAGACAAATAGACAGATAGACAGACAGACAGACAGACAAATATATCACTAGGTGGATGGACGGACGAACAGACAGAGAGACAAATAGACAGATAGACAGACAGACAGACAGACAAATATATCACTAGGCGGATGGACGGACGAACAGACAGAGAGACAAATAGACAGACAGACAGACAGACAGACAAATATATCACTAGGCGGATGGACGGACGAACAGACAGAGAGACAAATAGACAGATAGACAGACAGACAGACAGACAGACAAATATATCACTAGGCGGATGGACGGACGAACAGACAGAGAGACAAATAGACAGATAGACAGACAGACAGACAGACAAATATATCACTAGGCGGATGGACGGACGAACAGACAGAGAGACAAATAGACAGATAGACAGACAGACAGACAGACAGACAAATATATCACTAGGCGGATGGACGGACGAACAGACAGAGAGACAAATAGACAGATAGACAGACAAATATATCGCTAGACGGATGGACGGACGGACGGACGGACAGACACAGAGACAATTAGACAGACAGACAAATATATTGCCAGTCGGGCGGACAGAGAGACAAATAGACAGATAGACAAATAGACAGACAGACAGACAAATATATCACTAGGCGGATGGACGGACGAACAGACAGAGAGACAAATAGACAGATAGACAGACAGACAGACAAATATATCACTAGGCGGATGGACGGTCGGACAGACAGAGAGACAAACAAAAGTAGAAAGATTCTTTGGCACCATGAAGGGCACTTATTTTTAAGAGTACAGATAGATAGACTGGCAGAAAGACAGATAGATTTCCAGACAGACGAATGGACAGACAGAGAAACAAATAGACAGTTACACAGACAGACGGACAAAAACAGAAAGATTTTGGCATTATGAAGAACTTGTTTTTTAAGAGTATATATAGACAGACAGGCAGACATACGTACATACTGATAGACAGACAGAAAGACAGAGGAATAGATGGATAGATAGACAAACAGATTGACAGACATATAGATATACAAACAGACTGACTGACTGACTGCCGTATGAACAGTCAGATGGACAGACAAAGAGATAGACAGACGGACAGATAGACACAGATAGATAGACAGAGAGAGACTGGCAGACAGACATGCAGACAAACAGATGTATGGAAAGATGTAGAGACAAATAGATACATAGATCGATAGATTGACAGACAAATAGATAGACAGACAGACTAAATAAGAAAACTTTGCAGCGGCCATAAATTAGAAACTAGAACTTAGTTTATTAAACCCTGCTTGGTCTGGATCTGGACTTGAATGTAAGAAAAAGCCATCAATGTATTCACTAAATTCTTGTCACAAACAAACTAAGGCAAAAACAAATATATGAATTATTTACTTCTTGCATCAATCGCCTTGGATGTAAATTCAGCGTAACAGAGCAAGGTCACTGGATTTTAATAACTAAACGTATTCTGTAAAGAATGTTGTTTTTTGTAAGCCTCGTTTCCCTTTAGATCTAATGTATAGTATATAAATGTCCAACACAGCATGTCCAGTTCATTAAAACAGGAACTTTTGAAGTGTGGAGTGGACGACGGCAGGCCATTTTTCTAAAGGTAAGCTAATTTATACAGCAGCAACAGACAATCTAATTAAAAAGACCAAATTAAAGGCAAGAGAAGGCGAGAGTGAAACAGAGGCGCTGTAATTTCAACCTAATGCGAACAACTTTACATTGTCTTTATTCAATGTGTTAATGAGTTTTGGACAGGGACACAGGGCAGTTCCATCATGGATATTGTCTTTCCACACCACTGCCGAGAATGAGCTGTCACAGGCTTTTAACGGCAACGCTGTCTGCGTGCAGGACGATGGATTTAGCCCAGAGGTCGCAGTACACTGTAAGCCTCGCTCTGTGGATCTCTGACACGTACACATGATGGAGGAAAGAGAGTCTTGTATGATCACCGCTTGTAAATGCTTGTTCAATTAACACGATTTCAGCAGAGGAACAGAGCCTGTTATTGCCAAATGCTCATCATTGATTTTACATTTCCTCTTGCATGAAGAAAGATTTAGTGTAAGAGCTTCTTAAGAAATGGCCGAAAGATATACAATATTTCAGGGTCAGCATGTCAGAAATGAAGAAACAATTGAGAGCTGTCTGTCTGTCAACCCATCCATCACTCACTGTTTTTACAGTATGGCTCTCTACAGCGCTTGATTCTGACTGCGCATTTTGAATGAAGAGTTAACCATCATGGGAACCTATTTCCTACATGGCTTTACTGTAATATCTCTCATATGTGACCCTGGACCACAAAATTAAAAAAAATACATTTTTGAAATTTTTAAGATTTATACTGAAAGCTTTCTATTGATGCATGGTTTGCTAGTATACACGACAAAAAATGCTTTTCAAGAAAAAAATTCTTTGAATTTTTGTCTTGTTTTCAGTAAAAATATCTAAACATTCTTAAATTAAGATGCTTTTTCATGATGAGCAAAACGACCCAAGAAAATAAGTCTAGTGTTTAGACCAAAAATATCAAATTTAAGTGATTTTGTGCATAAAACAAGCAAAAAAAATCTGCCAATGGGGTAAGCAAATTTTTTTTGAAATTTTCGTGAATTTAGTGTTTAAGGAAAATGTTCAAGATTTTTTGCTTACCCCATTGGCAGATTTTTTTTTGCTTGTTTTATGCATAAAATCACTTAAATTTGAAATTTTTGGTGTAAAAACTAGACTTATATTCTTGGGTTGTTTTGCTCATCAAGAAAAAAACATCTTAATTTAAGAATTTTTAGATATTTTTAATGAAAACAAGACAAAAATACTTAGATTTTTTCTTGAAAATAATTTTTTGCAGTGTAGCAACACATATTACTAATGATAAATACATTTTTTTTATATTTACGGTAAAAAGTTTACAAAATATCTTCATGGAACATAATCTTTACTTAATATCCTAATGAATTTTTGGCTTTAAAAAAATCTATAATTTTGACTTATACAATGAATTGTTGTTGGCTATTGTTACAAATATTCCCATAGACTGGCTTTTTGTTAGAAGGTCGCGTATTACTTTAAATTTTTTGTTCCTCTAACATAATACAATTTTAATTAATTTAATTACAATTAATTTGATCAATATTTGATGTCAACAATGCAAAAAATGACTTTCTTACTTTGTATTTTTGTCTTGATTTCAGTACAATTACCTAACAATTCTTAAATCAAGATGTATTACCTTGACGAGTAAAATGACCTAAGAAAATAAGTCTAGTTTAGACAAAAAAAATAATTATATATATATATATATATATATATATATATATATATATATATATATATATATATATATATATATATATATATATATATATATATATACACAATTTAAGTGAATTTGTACCCAAAACAAATCTGACAATGGGGTAAGCAATTTTTTCTTGAATTTTTCTTGAATTAAAGAGCACCAATGGTCCAATTTACAATTTAAAATTTCCTTTGGTGTGTAAGTGTGTATTAGTACATGTTAACATGCAAAAGTTACAAATCCCAAAGTAAACGATGACGCGAGTTATCGTCTTCAACTTAAATTTCTTTTCTTTGACTATACAAACACACGGATTGTCGGCCACAGTTTACTTCCTGGGATTCGTGACGTAGAGAAGACCAACATTATCATAATTCCTCCCGCTTCGGACTCACAGCCTGTAAGTTAACTCCTGTTAGCGTTGCATTGTGAGCAAACCGTATTCAAATATATTAAGGAGCGTCACATTTCATGCTGACGTCAGAGGTATTCAGGCCAATCACAACATACAGACGAGCTGTCTAATCAGGGACAAAACCTTTTTCAAATCGATGAGTTTTGTACAAAAACCGTGCATTTTAGGAAGAGAGTGAAATCGGAAGCTACAAAAATTCACGGTATGTGTTTTTAACCCATGAACCACGCGAACACATTTCAAATATACAAAATAACAATGTTTTTTAGCAATGAAATAGGTGCATTTTAAGTGTTTAAGAAAAAATATCTTACCCCATTGGCAGACTTTTTTGTTGTTTTAAGCACAAATTAACTTAAAGTTTCAGTTTTTTGTTTAAAAACTAGACTTTTTTCTAATTTTGCTCATCAAGAAAATGCATCCTCATTTAAGAATTTTTAGATATTGTAATGAAAACAAGACAAAAATACTAAGCATTTTTCCCCAGTGCATTTATTTACACTGCAAAAAATTATTTTCAAGAAAAAGTTTTCTTAGTATTTTTGTCTTGTTTTCAGTAAAAATATCTAAAAATTCTTAAATTAAGATGCTTTTTCTTGATGAGCAAAACAACCCAAGAAAATAAGTCTCTATTTTATAGACCAAAAATATCTAATTTTGTGATTATGTGCATAAAACAAGCAAAACAATTTGCCAATGGGGTAAGCAAATTTTTCTTGAATTTAGTGTTTAAGAAAAATGTTCAAGAACAAGACAAAAATACTCATACAAAGTTTGGACACTGTATGTATTTGCTGGAGTTGGATGTTGTACAGTCAGCCTGTTAAAAAGCCAGGTAACATAATTTTTTGGTGATTTGCTGTTTTCTACATAAATGTAAAAAAGAGTGTTGTCACAATATAATCAAACTAAACTTTGATGGCCTGAATTTCACAGCAAGTGACTGTACGGTACATAACCCCTGACTTAAGAGCAATGAAGTAGATGTTTCCATATAAAAAAACAGCAACAACAACAACCCACATTCAAGAGATGTGCTGTTAGATTGAAACTTTAGATTTACTATCGTATAAAGGCATGATTCACATATACAGTAAACCAACCCTGATTCTTTCAGACGTCAGCACCCGGAAGGGCTCAGACTAATACGCTTCGATTCGTCATTTGACATAAAACTAATAGCCTGCTGGCCGCTCAGGAAGTGGGAGAGTTAAATGGTTAAAGCAAAACCCAGCGTGAAAGAGCTCTCTGTCCTTTTCCTACCGCTCCATCACTTCAACTCTTCAAGACTCAAAAAGGGATTAGCCTGGTATTCGTGGCCATCGTAAATAATTGATGCTTACGTTTAAAACAATCTTGAAGAATCTCAAGTCATTTAGCATGCGATGCATATTTGATGCTCTTTTTTTAAATCCTTTCTGCCAGTATGAGAGTTTAAAAAGTCTCTTTATATTCAGAAGACTGGGGCTAGTTGTCACGGTAGTTTTGTAACAGTTGTTGGCTAACTATGTTCAGCATAACTACTTACTAAATAATTTGGTACTGTATTTAATTACTTTTTCCTTGAAAAAGTAAAGTAAGGGATTACTCTTATTTTTACTCTAAAAATTGCTGGGTTATTTTTGACCCATAATGGGTAAATATTGGACAGAACACGTGCCGGGTTAAAATGACCCAATGTTGGGTTGTTGTTATGCAACCATGGGGTATAATAACCCAGCAGTTGGGTTAAAATAACTCAGCATTGGGTCAATTTTTAACCCAGCATGTGTTCTGTCCAATATTTGAGTGTAGTTTAATTACAGTTACTTCTGATGTAATTGAATGAAATATGGAATGTAGATCGATTATATAAAATACAAAAGTGGATTTAACATCAAAATTTAAAGTCTAATGTTAAAATGCATGTTTTTTATTTATTTATCTAGTGTAGCTTCTCACTTTTAACTGGTTGGTTATTAGCATTAATATTAATATTGGCTGTTTATTAATACTTAAAATGCATATATTAATGCCTGATTTAGCAAAACCTTATTCTGCATCCGTAATCCTACCCAATTCCTACCAAAACTTAAACTTAACAACTACTTTACTAATTATTAATAAGCAATTTAACAATTTGGACCTTAAAAAGTGTGACTAAAATAACTGATCTATACTTTTATATGATTTTGTACAGTAATATAATTACATGATTTAGAAATGTAATTAGTAAATAGTAATTAATTACTTTTTTGAGTAACTTTCCCAACACTACATAAAAGCAAGGGTTAGCAATATTTTGTAGATTTTAACAGAACAAATTAAACTTAAATAAGATGTATAACATAAAACAATGCTTCAATATTTTTGTACAGTACAGTATATACCATTCTCATCATTTGGTTTGCTAGTTTTTTTTTTTACCTTTGGAAAGGATTTAATTTTTTTAGAAAATGTCAACAGTGTTGCAGGTCCAAACTGTGATAAAATATCCCATAGAAAATGTTTCCTGCTATATAATATGTATTTTATAAACATTATTTATTTTACTGAGCAGAGACAGATAGCTACAGTGTGTTCCCTTAAGACACGTGCTTACAAAAAATGGTCTTTCAATAATAAATCTACCCTATACAACGAAGTACACAATGTTAAAAACGCAGGAATAATCAGTATCTTTCAATCTGCTGTGGTCGCTGGGGGGCGTTTTCTGACAAAAAAAACTTGTGTTTTTGAGTGATTACAATGGACATTTCATACTGATCAACTTTACGCGGCATTGCATTCACGATCTGTTATTACACGCTACACTTGCACTATTTTGCCAATGCAATATGTATTTGGCAGCCATGAGCTCAAATACTTAAGTTCTTAAATTCAACTCAGATGAAAACATAGATAAAATGAGTACGCAGTAGGTTACGCATGCTGATTTAAACAATAATGGCAATCTGCTGGCGATAAAGAAAAAACCTGACCCCAATTTTAATTTTATAATAATAAAAAAAATTTAATATATAAATAAATACCACCAACACTAAAGAGATGCAAGCAGAATGTATTGAATGATTTCTCCACACACCAAAAGAAAAGTGTCTCACACTCACGAGATAAACATAGTCAAGTGACACGATCGGGAACCAAATGGCACCTGCTTGCAACACCTTGCATTTGTCCATAAATAATGTTGATTGCCCCTAAAATTGTAAATTGCACAGCATGATAGCGGTAAAAAGCATCGATCTGTTTGTTTGAGTCATATGAACGCAGTTACAGGAGGCGCCATCTGTCTGAAGTGAAAGAGGTTGGGGAAACCTCTTTAAAGCATTCATTATTTCTGCCATTTCACTTATGACGCTGCTCGTGCATGAACGTCACCTGTAAGGTTGTTTGCGTCGTAAATGCACGGCAAAGTCAACTTTATTTGTCCTTTGTGTTAATAATTGTGTGTATGCGCAGGTATACAAATGGATTCTCCGCACGCCAAAGCGTCTGAAATCCATAAAAGATTCATTAGCGCTCTATTCCTGCTCATGTGCTATAAAACATTCATCTCTCTCTCTCTCTCTCTCTCTCTCTCTCTCTCTCTCTCTCTCTCTCTCTCTCTCTCTCTCTCTCTCTCATTTTATTTCAATGAAACAATTTTAAACTAATTTAATTGCAATTACAGTTCGGGCCTAAATGAATTAAACATTCAACAAGTAAGAAGGGGTAGCACCTGAACTCTAATAATGAACAGACAGTAGGCCTCCATTTTTAATATATTTCTGCAATTAAAATGTAATATTTCATTTAATGTTTTAATTATAATTATAAATACAACAATATAACATAACCTTAAAATGTATTACACATTCAGGTACAAAAAGGCACGCTTATCAGTCTCATATCAAAATAAAAACAAACCAACTCTCCCATCTCTCTCGTGCGCGCGCGCACTCTCTCTCTCTCTTCCCTCTCTCTGACTCTACGCGCACGGCGCCACAGCCTCTTTCCGTGTCTTCTGCGCGACTGATCGGACGCTTGGATCACTGGAATACCTGAAGCTGGAAATCGCCTTTTTGGATTCATCCCGACTGTAATTGTATTCCTTTTCCTCTAACTGTTTGAGCTCTTGGCAACCCTCCGGGCTTGTTTGCGATTCACGCTGATCTTTGAGTTTGGATTTTGTACTGCTCCACACATTCCCAAATGACCGAGAGAGGGATCAACGGGGGACTTTGTTCTCCGTCCCGCGCCTGTACGGCGACCGTCGGGTAAAGTTTGAACAACAAGGATGATGGTTCGTTTTCCTTGAGGTTCGCAAAATTGTTTATTCATTTACGACGACGTGGGAAACACCGTCTTCTTCGATCCAACCTTCTACAACCTTATTCTGGGATTATATTTTCTGGATTTACTTATAAACATGAAGGCTTTTATTGTCGAGGGTAAGTCTATAAAAGTTACATTATTGAAATCCATTGTTGTTTAGCTCATAAAATGACCAATTTAGTAAGCCTAACTGTCTGTGGCGCATCCATAAGGTACGCGCATCCCCAAATATTTGGAATGGCTGGGAATGAT
Organism: Paramisgurnus dabryanus; assembly: GCF_030506205.2. Classification (NCBI taxonomy): domain Eukaryota; kingdom Metazoa; phylum Chordata; class Actinopteri; order Cypriniformes; family Cobitidae; genus Paramisgurnus; species Paramisgurnus dabryanus. The sequence continues at coordinate 36,222,533 of NC_133341.1, read as the reverse complement.
GCTTGAATTTCGGTAAATATGGGTCTGGACACATATTCAACCAACCCCCCAACTGAGCAACGTATACTGTTTAACATTTCATCCACACTGCCAGCAACACCACAAAACTCGAACCTTTTGGATATAATCACAGAGGCTGTCCGCACGCGATATCTGTGTGTTCGTCTTTCTCGTGCCTAGAACGCTCTATTAGATTATGCTGATTTGATAGAAGGAAGTACAGTTTGTGCTTGGCACGACTCGAGAGAGGGAGTCCGCGGGAATGCTGCTCTATCCCGCCCGGGTGTGTTTCCAAACTCGATCCCAACGCGCTCGTGCAGGGATGCGCGACCTTGGGCGCATTAATCAGGAAGACACGCACACAGTTTATCCAGGGCGGGTTGTGCATGGGGTAGCTTGTCTAGGAGTTTCCTACAAACGACGAAAATAACATTGTTGTTGGTGCGTAACTCATTTGTGGTTTCCTATTTGACAAACTCTTAGACTCCATAAATTGAGACTGGGTATAAACGCAAGCTGACATCCTCACTCATTGACTTTCTTCTGTAGTACGCACTATCTATACTAAGTGCTATTAGATTGAAGTCAATGCCTAACCTATTGGCATTTGGTTCTACTGAGGTTTCATTGAAAAATGCGCTGTCCGTGGTTCTGAAACAAGAGACGACAGCAATCAGAATCAGAGCTGAGATTCCTGTTGTGCTCTGTTCAACCCAAAGAGGACAGCAAAGCTTTATCAGGGCAACACAGACATGGATAAAACACTCCATTGCTGCATGATCCTCCTAATTAGGAATTAACAGTAAACAAGTACTCGGTGTTCATTTAGCCGGTATCAATGAGCAGGTCACAACACGAAAAATCACACCACAGAATCACAAGAGGCTTTGGGGGGGGATATAAAATGCAGAGGTGCTCCACCCTATACAGCATTGAGGAAATCCATTAGGCTTTCCCTTAAAGATAAAAGCAACTCACTGCACAAATCAAATACAAAACTTTCTATTCCTTGCAACAATTTGGATTTTGAATGACACTGCAATGTTTTAGCCATCCAACACCTTACGGTTTGCTCGCAGGTGAAAGGAGGCGGAGCTGCAATGTTGTTTAGATGGCAGATGGATGAATGCTTCTCACTGTTTAGACCCACTGTGTATCCGCGGCCCCTCCTTCCTTGCCGAGCTAACCTGATTGAGCTGAAAATGCATCAAATATTCCATCATAGAGAAAGAGAGAGCCTGAGAAAGAGTGCACTGATGGAAATGCCGGGGTAGAGAGAGAATATGAATGAGATGTCTTCTTTTCCTCGCAGTTTTGTATGTGTACTGATGTTGATGATGATAAATGAGGGATGTGTTTCTTTCTGCCATAGATCCTGCTTTGAGTAAGCCTGAGCAAGGCTATGTTGACTGGTGACAACTCAATGGAAATGCTTTGTCTCTTTCATTTTTAAATTAGACTATTTCTATACTCTCTTATCATCATGCACTGTTTTATAGCAAATTATACTACTGAAGATGGGAAACAACCAAAAACCAAAAGCTAGCACTGAAAAAACACCAAGCTTTCCAAACATTCACACATTTCTGCAATTGATAAAGTAAATATTGTTTTTTAGTATTATCAGTGTGATAATATCAGGTGTGTTATCTATGTCCGGATTGCACTAACAACGCAAAAGGTCATGGATTCAAACCCAGTGAGCATAAATATTCGTAAAAAAAAAACATTTTTAGACCTTGCAACGCACTGTAAGTTGCTTTGGATAAAAGCATCTGCCAAATGCATAAATGCAAATGTGGTTATGCAAACTTTATTTTTTAAGAGATTTAATACGAAAGCTTGAATATGTCCCATTTACTTACACTGAGAGAATATTTCTATTTAAAATGTATTTTATATTTAATCATCATAATATTTGCATGCATAACATGTCCATTCTTGCATCGATGTGCATTTTAAAATTGCATGTTTAATCTTGAAGAGATTAAGAGTCATTTCCCTGTAAGAGGTTTTTGCTTTATTCTCAGAATTTCAATTCAATTAAAATGTATTTAGGCTATATGTCACTTTTCACAATTGGTTTTGCAAAAGCAGCTTTACATGGAATAAAGAAAACACAGAAAAAACACATTAATTTTAATACATGTCGAACATAAGGGTATTATTGCTAATATATTTTCTCATAAAATAAATGTAATACGTAACACTAATAAGCGCCACTAAGGTTGTAATTAGTCCATTTTAAGTTTGTCACACCACAGAAAAATGTACCACCCATCCAAATTTGAATCATAAAAACAGCCAAATATATAAACATTATCAAAATTTGATAAAATAAGCAGCATGATCTCAAATGCTGGGGGCGTGTCCTCTCTCAGCACTAAACCACGCCCACTCGACTTTGAATGAGGCAATGAGAAACTCCCTTTGTGCCACAGAAGTAGCAGCCTTACAATCGCTATTCCAGGAAATGTCTAGAAGAATATTTATATCGCTGTTCTTCACATTGTTTCAGGTATTTTCAAATTAATAAAGAATATTTTAAATGAGTTTGTAAAACCCACGACTCATAATGATTTTAGATTGATAAGGACTTCCTATTGACCAAATGCCATAGTACACGCACAAGCTGTGCATGAAACACAGAATCAATTCAAAATCAATTCTGAATCGATTTCAACGGCATTTTTAATGGGACACGCGATTAATTGTTGCAGCCCTACATGAATCAGTGCATTTCAGGAAAAGAGGAAAATCTGGAGCTACACAAATTAACCGTATGTGGAAAATAATGTGTTTTTTAACCATAAACCACGCAAAGACATTGTATTTTACCAAACACACAAAATAACAATTTTTTTAGCGATGAAATAGGTGCCCTTAAAGATTGTAGCTGGACCATTGAAAGTATTGAAAGTGCACAAAAACTAAGCAATTGTTTACTAATGTCAGCAGTCTCTCAGTAAGCAGTTTTATTTGTAAACATTCCAGTTTTTCTCAGTAAGCCCTTAAAATACATTAAAAACGCTGAACGTACAAAACAACACAGTTCAAATGAGCCATGATAATATCTCACGGTGAGCATCTTGTTGAAAGCATCTTATAAGCTCTCCGTCAGACTGTCACTCTCAACAAGATCCTCTCCAGAACCTCCCCATATTTACACAGACAGCAAACAAGTCATTTCCACTCTAGTCTCCTATTACCAACCAAATGATGAGGGTAATCAGAATACATGGCAGTGAGTTCCTGGCTGACAGAGATCTCTGTTTGGGAGAGGATCGCTCTACTGAGAGGACTCTCTGTTACACAACTTCATCTGCTACACGCAGGTGCACAAGAAAATATCGGCTGCAATGAACTCGAACTAGCTGTGGTCAGCACAATGCTTTGATATTAAACTCTGAGCAAGGAATTGTGTAGTCTGTTTCTTGAAAGGTATATGTTTTGGTCTAGTAGCAGTAGATATGATTGAAATTGCATGTTTAAATTTTACCGTAGTTTTACTCTTTGATATTTTCACATTGTAGATTTCATTTATGTGATATTTAACTCATTCCCCACCAGCCATTTTTTTTTAAAGTCCCCCCAGCATTTTCACAAAATGCCTTCCAGGAAATTTTCTTCTTTAAATATATAAAAAGACAAATATATCAAATGAAAGAACAGACCCTCTGCTTTCAAACAAACAATAAACAAACAAACAAAACATGAAAAAAAAACATTTCATCCTATCTATATTTTTTCTCTGCTTATAAACTTTTAAATATGGGTATTTTTCTTTAAAATATTTTTTAGCAAAATGCTGAAATAATTGCATTTTTGTAAAGGAATTTTGTTAGAGATCAGATTCAGAATGATTATCAAAACATAAACAGAGTTTAAAATTAGTAAACAACGTTTTGGCTTCAGTTTTTTCATAAATTGTGTAAGTGTGCAATCTTGTGGATAATCACGTTATTGTAGATTAATATAAAAATTCATCAGGAACACTTTTTTATGCAAATATTTTCTCTTAATTGACGAGATCACTCGTCAATGGCAGGGAAAGTGTTAAATGTCTGCATACAGGTGTTTATGCAATGCAGTGCAAAAGGTGCATTAGCAGTGTAGGTTGTGGGTTCGAACCCCAGGGTACACAAATGCAGAACTACTGATAAGAAAGAAAATTAAAGCTTGAATGCCCTGTAATTTGTTTGGATAAAAGTGTTTGCTAAAGCATAAATGAAATGCAATAGAAATTTAAAGTATATACAGTGCATAATGTATTTACTTTTATTTAAAATATAATTAAAAAGTGTAAGTAATTAGTTTACTTTAAGGTAAAGTTTTTATTTCTTTGCCATTAGGATCACAAAACTACGGAGCCCCTAAGGGGACATGGAGCAAAAATTAAATAAAGTTTAGTTTCATGTGCTCACGCGAAACTATCGCGTGCTCACGCGAAACTATCGCGTGCTCACGCGAAACTATCGCGTGCTCACGCGAAACTATCGCGTGCTCACGCGAAACTATCGCGTGCTCACGCGAAACTATCGCGTGCTCACGCGAAACTATCGCGTGCTCACGCGAAACTATCGCGTGCTCACGCGAAACTATCGCGTGCTCACGCGAAACTATCGCGCGCACATGATAGTTTCACGTGAGCACGCGAAACTAAACTTAAAAAAAAATTCTGCACATGAAGGTTTTGCGTGAAAAAAAAAGTTTCACATGAAACTGAGCACATGAAAGTTTCACATGAGCACATGAAACTAAACTTTCAATTTTTTTACTTCAATGTCACCTTAGGGGCTCGGTACAAAACAGAATAAATAACAAAAAATAATCATAGTTGTTTCCGAAATCACCTACTTTCATACTATATAAAAGGCGAAAATAAGCATGCGAGCCGAGTACTATGTCCAAATTTATATAATAAAAAGCAGTAAAATGGTTTAAAAGTGCCCGGCTGACCTACTACTTCGGGTAAGATTTTGAAGTGTGCATTTGATGGACACTTTACTATCCCATGAGCCCTTGGGAGAGGAGTCACCCAACGAAGAATAAGAAGCAGTGGCGTCGTCATATTCAAAAATGTCGCAACGCAGTGACACAGCTCTATTTAAGCATATATACCTTAGGGAAAGTTGTTCCTTGTGGTTAAATTGCACTTAACATCATCCATGTTAATGGCTCACTTGTTGTTATGATGACGTATGTCACGTGATGTATAAACATGGCGGATGTAGTATGCCAGCAGTTGGCGGGTTTTGTCCATGTTGAGCGTTTTGGGTGAACTGCTCAGCTTGTCAATGTCACTTCCGGGTGTGCCTCATACATCTTAAAAAGTGAAGCCTCTGTCTCTTGGATCGCCCCCTGGTGGCTGGCTGCAGTACAAGACATAAACCCCACCCTCTCCATGCAAACGAACGGGACTCTGCTCTAAAAAAAAAAAAACTTCCAATAAAAGTTTCCGAAAGATTTTTTTTGGTCCTTTAAGGTAGTTGTTATCACGCTGATATATGTTCAAGTGCTCTTTTTTGTGATAAGTTTCATTTTAGCTAGTCATTTGATGCTATAGAAACGGGGTATGTGGTTATGATTGTGTGGTTGAATTGGGCGCTCGAGCGTTTGGGCAGAAGTTTGATACCACGGCTCCGCCTTTGGATCCACAGACAATTCCTTCTGCGCATGCCTTGGCTCAAAACTGACGTTTTTACGTAACATGGTGGGTACCAGGGTTGGACATTTTTAGCTTCAATTCATTACAATGGAAGGAGACAACGTTGCGTCGTCCATCTTTTTTTTACAGTCTATGGTCACTTTTCATTTTGCCGTTCAATAACAGTGGAGGAGGAGTGGGAGAAATATCACAACAACCAACCGGTGCATCGTTCAACGGCTGATAAACAAAGAAGTATAGCAACAAAAGCACTCAGCTGAAAAAAACTGGCAAGCACCTACAGTCGGTGTCCACTTGGTGTTTTCAGCCATGTTTAAACGCTTTGGTGTGCATGCCCCAACTATATTTACATTATATAGACCGTATGTTATGGTCAACGAGTAGGTACTTCATCTAATTCAGGATGTATCGGATTGTTTTGAACAGTTTTCCCATTGTTTGACTTAACAGATCTCAACTTAGACTCATGGTAATTGCCAGTGTTTCATAACAACAAAAACAAAACGTTTAAACTTTTTAAGGTGAATAAATCTATGGCTGCATTACATGTTTTCTCTGCATAAATATCTGAAATATTTTAAAATAGAAATATGTCACCTTAACTTATTGCAGAAATATTTTAAAACTCACCAGTGTACAGCTGATTTCAAGACTGTTTTGAAGAAAACAAAATGGCCTCTGCACAGAACGCAGCTGCAAGCTCCTCGTGTGTATTTTAGGAGAGAGAGGCTATCAGGGTCAGTGATTTCCCCGTGTTCCTGCCAAAAAACACTTTGAGTGGCGGCTTACATCAAACCGGCTGCTATATTGAATCTTCCTCGAAACAACACAAACACAAGCACCACAGTATCAAGAGTGTTATTATTGAATTGGTATTGTGTAAACAACAAACAATTCCTGCTCTTGAGCTGTGCTGTTGACAGCAATATAAAGCAGGCCATTATCACAGAGATCAGCTCTAATTATTGTGTATGTGTAAACTTGAGTTTGCTCAGTGATGCAGAGTCTGTTGGGGACATGGCAGGACTATCAACAACCCAATGAAGGGAAACACCATCTTATTACGCAAGGAATGATTCATTCAGAGGATAAGAAACAATGGACCATGTATATTCCTGTAGAACATAAACAAATGGGACACAATCTTATGACAATTCGTATGTATTTTACGCATACTTTTTTTTATGATTCGCTTTCGCCACCGTTACGTTGGGGTAAGGGGTGGGGTTTCATAATTGTTTTGTTTCTGATAACGTACCACAGGGATGACGTATTTTTGTAAGCCATCCTGGGAGTTAGCGAGACACTGGTTCCCTTGACTTTTGGATTATCGTTTTTTGTTTAACAAACGTTTATGCCCAACAAGATAATCTCCACAGATAAACACAACTTTTATGAATATTGAAGTCTAAATGCATTTACTAGAAATTAAAAGCTAATCTTACACTGCAAAAAAATTTATTTCAAGAAAAAAATTCTTAGTATATTTGTCCGGTTTTCAGTTAAAATATGTAAAAATTCTTAAATTAAGATGCTTTTTCTTGATTAGAAAAATGACCCAAGAAAATAAGTCTAGTTTTTAGACCAAAAATATCAAATTTAAGTGATTTTTTTGCATAAAACAAGCAAAAAATGTTTTCTTGTATTTAGTGTTTAAGAAAAATGTTCAAGATTTTTTGCTTACCCCATTGGCATATTTTTTTGCTCGTATTATGCACAAAATCTCTTAAATTTGATATTTTTGGTCTAAAAACTAGACTATTTTCTGGGGTCGTTTTGCTCATCAAGAAAAAGCATCTTAATTTAAGATTTTTTTGATATTTTACTGAAAACAAGACAGAAATACTAAGACATTTTTTCTTGAAAATCATTTTTTTGCAGTGTAGGCTACAGTACAAGGGAAGTACATCACAGTTTCTCAACATCAATGTCATCAACACCAAGCTTCAGACAGCAAAAAATGACTTTCTTAGTATTTTTGTCTTGGTTTTAGTAAAAATACTTAAAATTCTTAAATTAAGATGTATTTTCTTGATGAGCAAAAATTACCTTGGAAAATAGGTCTAGCTTTTAGACAAAATATATAAACTTTAAGTAAATTATTGCTTTAAACAAGAAAAAAAACTGCCGATAGAATAAGAAATATTTTTTCTTGAAATAAGCTTACTTTTTTCATAAACATTTATTGAAGAATATTTTCTTATTCCATTTGCAGATTTTTTGGCTTGTTTCAAGCACAAATGTTTGTCTATAAAATTGTCTTAGGTCATTTTGGTCATCAAGAAAATACATCTTGATGTAAGAATTTTTTTTATTTTTACTGAAAACAGGACAAAAATACTAAGTAAAAAAAAGTACTTTTTTTGCCATGTGTGGATGATACTTTGTTGCGAATTGTGCCAATGTTGTGTTGGTTTTGAGATCTTAATGCGTGATGACGTTTCAGGTCCCCGACAATATCTGTAGTCCCATGTAGCAACTTAATAGCAACCAGTAGAGCTGCACGATTAATCAGAAAAACATTGTGTGACGTGTAACAAGGTGGCAGACCTAAGGTGACGGTCAGTTTACTTATAGATTTGGGGCAACAATTTTAAAACAAAAGAGAAAAAAATGAGCGCCATTGCAAAAATCCTGTTGACGATGGTGAGAGTGATGATGCAACAATATTGGTTCCAAAAAAGGTCAGCAAAAACCTCTGTATCCCTTCCACAAGTAAGGGCCCTTTTAAAAACAAGTTAAAGCTTTAAAAAGAGTGGGTGTATTACTAGCGTGTTTTATGTCGTAGGATAAAACGTGGAAATATCTTGAGCTTATGTTTACACAACACCTTAGTAAAATATTGAAAAACAGTGGTGTTTTCCTTTAAATATGTTCTTACCTCAACTTAGAAAAATTTAAACATACCTATCTTTTATCAATGCGTGCACTTTATCTTTGCACAGCGCGACGTTACTGTGTTAGCATTTAACTGCAAAATGTGCTAAAACATTTCACTGTTAATCCTTTTTTTTTAATCGCCACCTTTAAATAGGGAAAATGTGGAAGTGTTTGGTGGCTTCTAAATTCATCCCTGTTTGGATCCTAAGGAATGAATGGGGCTAAGCTAATACTAACACATTCACAACGTGCTTTAAAAGTGCACCCATTTAAAAAAGATAAGTATGTATTAACTCATCTAAGTTGAGGTAAGAACATAGTAAAATATTGAAAAACGCTGGTGTTTTCTTTTAAGGAGTTAAATCAAAACCTCATTGAAAAAACCCTATAGATTTTAGGACAATGGAACCGGAAGTGCTAAAAATCTTGCTTCCGAGATTGGCCTTCAAAAATACTTCATTCCTGCGGCACTCTATAATTGTATGTTGTGCATGATTCAGGTTGAATTTATACTATACTAATCAGCTAAAATACATATGAATTTCGGTAAGATCTGAAAAAAAAATCGCAATGAAGATCTCCTTAACTCTTTCCCCGCCATTGACGAATTATCTCGTCAATTAAGACAAAACGCTTCCCTGCCAATGACGCTTCCCTGATGGGTTTTTATAGTAATCTTAAATTTTGCTATTATCCACTAGGTGGCGCTCTTACCCAATTTATAAAAAACTAAAGCATCAACTAACTCAACAACATTGTAAACTGTTTATGTTTTGAACATTGTTCTGAATCTGATCTCTAACAAAAGTCCTTTACAAAAATGCAATTATTTCAGCTTTTTGCTCAAATATTTGTATTTTTTAAGAAATATTTGAGAGGTGATAAAAAGAGAACCAATGACATAGCTTTTTTTCGGTTTTGTTGGTTTGTTTGAAGCAGAAATGTTCCTTCATTTGATATATTGTATGTTTTTATATTTAAAGAAGAAAGGTTTCCTTTTGTCTTTTTCTTAGAGCGTTTTGATCGAGTGTTGATCGAATGAAAACTTTTGACCAAACTGCGGAGAAAAAGACTCTTGCGATTTCCTGTCTCCTCTAGAGCTTCGGAGAACAATAGCTGCGTTTCCATACCCTTCAAATTGTACAAATTGAAGTAACAAATTAAAAATGCGCCCATTAGAAAGAACAGCAATTTTGGATAAACTCTTATATATATCGCAAACCCTCAGAATATACTGTACATTTACAGGTCACCTGACATGCGAAAAAGTCACATGATCATTCTTTAAATATGGCGGGATAAGTTTGATTGGAGGAAAAGACAGAGAAAGTGTGGTCAACTTCATGCGGCTTCGCAAGAACTGACAAGCGCATGACATCAAAATACAGCGAGAGCGATTCGGGAACCAACTGCTCTGTATGCTTTCGAGTCGCTTTTGCGATATTTTTATGTCATGCGCATGTCAGTCTACACAGCGCCATGTGACGCCTAACACACCCGCCGCCGTGCAAATCCCCGCCATGCAAATCTGTAATATAAATGCAGCTAATGTCTCACAACGTCTGCAACCATGGAGATTTAATATGATCTCAAACATTTCTTATCACGTTACTTCAAAATCTAATGATTTATAGTACTGTACTGTACAGTAACTGAGATATCTATAAGATCTCTGAGCTGAGAAACAGAAACCATTAGACATTTCCTGTGTGTTTGTCTTTGACACATTACCGTACAGTATATGACTATATGGCTGCCAGGATGTAGGAAACCACAAGAACACTGAAAATATAAGCTAACCATATGCATTTTGGGTTTAAAACTGGGCTGTCCAATCTATATGTGGCTGATGTCATGTTATGCAACATTGGTGAATTCACATTTGCACTTTCAATATTAAATTATTTCAGTGCGTACAGCATGACAACTAATGCAGAATACAGGCGTAGTGAGAGATATCCTCTCTCTCTTTCGAGGAAAGCTCTGGAGAATGGTACAACCTCATCAGATTCCTCTAAATGAACTGAATCCACAGCGATAAGTTCATTTACCAAACTCATTTCACATACGGCTGCATCAGGCAAGCTGTTTGTTCAACTGACTGACCAAACGGCATCAATTGAGTGACCTTTTACTAAAAGACTTTCATGATACTTGCAATAGACCGGTAACATGGAATGTCTTGCATTTGAACAAATGTAGATATTGCTGAATTCACAGTTATTCTTTGTAAAATAAGCCATAAAATGGTGTTACTGACTGCTACAGCTGTTGGCTTATGAAAGCGTTTGACTACTAAAATGCTTTGAGTCTTAGAATGCAGTGAAATTAACTTACAGATTTTGGGCCCTATTTTAATGAAGCATGAGCGCATTGTCTAAAGTACACATAGCCCAGTCTTGTCCGAATCCACTTTTGTTAATTTAACATCGGGAAAAATGGTTTGTGCCCCAAGCACATAGTTCAAAACGGTTCTTATTCTCGTAATGAATAATGGGTGTGTTTTCAGCGCAATAAATCAATGAGAGTCTCAGCTCTCATCCCCTTTAAAAGCCAGTTGGGCTCGTGCCACGCCGATTCCCTATTTAGATAACAGAATTTATAAACTGAAAAACTAAGCAGAGGAAGAAGACCACCAGCTTAAGATTGATGTAAAAAATTGCGTTGTTTTCATTTGTATTGAAATTGTTATTTTTTGTATTCAAACCTTTAAAAGTCATTTTCTTTCAGTTATGGATGTAAAATAAGCAGGTTTTTAATTGATGTAATTATATGGACAGCCTACACGATCTCAAAGAATAATTTACAAATATGCGAAAAAAAAAAGGTTTAGGTACTCTAAAAAAAAAAAGGTTTAGGTACTCTAAAAATACTTTATTTGTAACAAACAGGAGATTAAAAAAATGTACAAACTTGTGGAGATGTTTTAGCACTCGGACAGACAGGGTCGTGAAAGTTTTGAAAAGCATTGCTTCTAATCTCATATCCAGAGGTACAAAGTCATCATATATTGTACAATAAATCCATGGGGTAGCATTAATTTTTTTTTTAAATAGATGCATTTGCATTTGTTTAAAGAAAAACATTCTAGACTCAATAATAATCATTTACATTTTAATCCTTTAATTTTTCATATTTTATTTTCGTTTGTGTGCTGCTGCGTATCCATGTGTGTGAAAAGCAAACACGCATTGTCGTCCCGTTTATAGACGCATTTTACTAACGCACTCATTAAATAACAAAAACAATTTTGACTTTAGACCAGGTTTTAGTTGGTCAATGGCGTAGTCTATTTTAGTTGCCTCAAAATAGCAACGCGCCAACAATGCGCCTGAACACACCTCGATTTTTAAATGCATTTGCTATTTAAACAATGTGGCGCTAAACGTAAAAATGATAATTGTAATTGTAAAAGGGGGATCCCATCTAAGAATTTCGCAATCTGCACGTTTTTTTTTCTGTTTACACGTTCGCTGGTCATATCTGATCTGTGCCAAAATCTAAATTGAGTCACTTCAAACATGCAGTGTAAATGCGGCATTAGACGTGAGTTTCGTGACAGCAAAGTAAAAAATAAAAGTTGGATCAACATAAAAAACTAGTAACGTACAAATTTGTCACTTTAAATGTTTAAATATTTTAGGAGGTACCAATTGAAGTATTTTATTAAGTTGATCCAACTTTTACTTTTTACAGTGTAATCGTGACACAAAAGAACCAATGATCATCTTACGTAACGACATAGATCCGACGTGCCTCTGTTTTTAACTAGATGCGTTTACATTCAAACACAACGTATCTATTGCTAAATACGCTTAAAATACAAACCATTTTTTTCACAAACGTATCGTTTCGCTAAGAGGTAGACACAAGGATTAGTTGAGTTTATCTCGGACAACCACCTCTTTCTCCCATTCAAAACAAACACATAACACTTTAATCGAACAAGAGAGCCCACTCTTCTCTTTCAAGCTGCTGTCGTGTTCCCGGGCAAAGATTAATTAACGGTTATTCAACCTTTCTTTTCTCATTATACTTCCCAAATATGAATACTATGGCTAGCGACCATTTTTAGTGAACACGTGGCCATGGTAATGAAACATTTATCCTTTAATCTGGAAAGGAGAGGCTTCTGTGAGTAGCTGAATAGAGTTCGTGATAGATGGGCTGGTAAATAGTTAATTAGGCGGGGCACAGGACGCCCTTAAATTAGGTGCACGACTGGAGCTTTTTGTCTGGACTATAAGTCACTGTCGGCCTTCTTCTCGATACCGTCTTAGTTTTTCCTCTTTGCACGTCTTTGTTTGGCCCTCTCCACCTCCACACTCCGGCTTTATCTCTCTGTTATCACTCAGACAGCCATGATTTCTCAGACCTTTACACTACAGATCCATTAGTGGCAATCTTTTAGCATCATCTCTTAGAAATCAGCACAATTAGACTGCGAGAGCCACGCAGCCCTGGATTCAAGCGCTGACAGAAGTCCTATACGATATAGATTTCTTCTTCTGCTTTGAATCATGGCTTTTAGAGAAAGCCACAATTTTTGTACTTTCTGTTATGCAGGTCAGAATGACATTTATTTAGGCAATAACACGTCCGATAATTGGTCGGTGGAAAACAAACATGATCTGGGTTTTTAAAGGGGTCATATGATGTGATTTCATGTTTTCCTTTGTCCATAAAGTTGCAAAGATTGAAAAGTCTCAACCCAAAGTGATATTTTTTTTAAAAAGTTAATCAACGCCTCCCCTAAATGCCTCATTCAAACACGACTCCACACATCTACGTCACTGTTTGAAAGATTTGCATAACACCGCTCAAATGTATGTATACGCAAAGAAAGAATACTTAAACTTTTATTATTGCTTTTGTTGTTTTAGTTTGTATTATTTTATTGTATTCTAACGTTTATTGTTGCCGCCGCCACCATGCCGTGAAGATGCTGTGCTTTGGAAGATGATATTCCAAATATGGTTAGGGAACAGATAGCTGGCCAATCAGAGGACACCACACTTTTCAGAACGATGAACTTTGTAATAATCGGCGCATTTCTGAAAAGTGGGGCATAAAGGAGCAACAATAATGTAAGCTATTTGGAAAATGTTTTTTGAACCTTAAACCGCATTAAACACATTGCATTACAGTAATACACAAAATAATGTTATTTTTAGCGTCATGCGACCCCTTTAAGAAATTCTGATGAGTTTTTACAATCATTTGTAGTTGTATAATACATGAAAAATATCTATTTAATACTTCAGTTGTTTCTTCTACACAATAATGAAGTTAATACATCAATGAAACTGGAATATACAAACAGTCAAGACCACTATTGTGTCTCCTGAGCTATAAACAAACAACTTATGAGCATTAAACATTCACTCGGGGATTGTTATTAGTGACCTAATGAATATAATTTAAAGAAACTATTAACCTGGACCTCAAGGGTCCAATGGAGGTAAAGGCATAATCAAATATAAATGTTTTACATAAGACTTCAGCTGCGTTTCCATTAAAGATTTGCACAAAATTTTAGTCTTATTTTCTAAATGTCGGCAAAAAACGATTGTGTAATTACAACTTTTTCATTAACCGATTTTATGCGACTAAAATATAATTTTGTTCTCTCACATTAAGTTATTTCAAAAACATGGCTTAAAGTGTGTTTGACTATATACAACACTGTGGAGACCGACATACGGATGACATCAAAATACAGTGAGAGCGACTCGAAAGCACACAGAGCAGTCGACTCCCGAATCGCTTTTGCAGTATTTTGCTGCAGAGCCGGCCCTAGACCTTCGGGGGCCCTAAGCACAATTTGGTCGGGGGCCCATTTGACCGACATATGGATGACATCAAAATACAGTGAGAGCGACTCGAAAGCACACAGAGCAATCGACTCCCGATTCGCTTTTGCTGCAGAGCCGGCCCTAGACCTTCAGGGGCCCTAAGCACAATTTGGTCGGGGGCCCATTTGACCGACATATGGATGACATCAAAATACAGTGAGAGCGACTCGAAAGCACACAGAGCAGTCGACTCCCGAATCGCTTTTGCAGTATTTTGCTGCAGAGCCGGCCCTAGACCTTCGGGGGCCCTAAGCACAATTTGGTCAGGGGCCCATTTGACCGACATACGGATGACATCAAAATACAGTGAGAGCAACTCAAAATCACACAGAGCAGTCGACTCCCGAATCGCTTTTGCAGTATTTTGCTGCAGAGCCAGCCCTAGACCTTCGGGGGCCCTAAGCACAATTTGGTCAGGGGCCCATTTGACCGACATATGGATGACATCAAAATACAGTGAGAGCGACTCGAAAGCACACAGAGCAGTCGACTCCCGAATCGATTTTGCGGTATTTTGCTGCAGAGCCGGCCCTAGACCTTCAGGGGCCCTAAGCACAATTTGGTCGGGGGCCCATTTGACCGACATACGGATGACATCAAAATACAGTGAGAGCGACTCAAAAGCACACAGAGCAGTCGACTCCCGAATCGCTTTTGCAGTATTTTGCTGCAGAGCCAGCCCTAGACCTTCGGGGGCCCTAAGCACAATTTGGTCAGGGGCCCATTTGACCGACATATGGATGACATCAAAATACAGTGAGAGCGACTCGAAAGCACACAGAGCAGTCGACTCCCGAATCGCTTTTGCGGTATTTTGCTGCAGAGCCGGCCCTAGACCTTCAGGGGCCCTAAGCACAATTTGGTCGGGGGCCCATTTGACCGACATACGGATGACATCAAAATACAGTGAGAGCGACTCGAAAGCACACAGATCAGTCGACTCCCGATTCGCTTTTGCGGTATTTTGCTGCAGAGCCGGCCCTAGACCTTCAGGGGCCCTAAGCACAATTTGGTCGGGGGCCCATTTGACCGACATACGGATGACATCAAAATACAGTGAGAGCGACTCAAAAGCACACAGAGCAGTCGACTCCCGAATCGCTTTTGCAGTATTTTTCTGCAGAGCCAGCCCTAGACCTTCGGGGGCCCTAAGCACAATTTGGTCAGGGGCCCATTTGACCGACATATGGATGACATCAAAATACAGTGAGAGCGACTCGAAAGCACACAGAGCAATCGACTCCCGATTCGCTTTTGCAGTATTTTGCTGCAGAGCCGGCCCTAGACCTTCGGGGGCCCTAAGCACAATTTGGTCGGGGGCCCATTTGACCGACATATGGATGACATCAAAATACATTGAGAGCGACTCGAAAGCACACAGAGCAGTCGACTCCCGATTCGCTTTTGCGGTATTTTGCTGCAGAGCCGGCCCTAGACCTTCGGGGGCCCTAAGCACAATTTGGTAGGGAGCCCATTTGACCGTTTTAAGTAAGGCCTAAAGAAAATAAATGACTACCTTATAATTATACTGTATATCTAATATGTTATTTTTTTATTTTGTCTATTAAATTATGTTTTAATTATTCTATGTATACTGTATGTTAATTATCTTTTTTACGCTGCTGGTCCTGAGTACGTATTTCGTTCTTATGTGGCAACATGTAGCCTACAGAATGACAATAAAAGACCTTGGGGTGGTCCCGGACAGGGATTATCTTAAGCCAGGACTCGGCCTTAGTTTAATTAGAAAACATAACTAATTTTAACAAACATGCCTTACTAAAAACATTATTTGTGTGCATTTTGAGGCAAAACAAAGGGCAATTTTCTGGAAGGCATTTTGTGAAAATCACATAAAAATTATTTAAAACTAAAAAAAAAAAAACTGGTGGGAAAAGAGATGATCATGTGACTTTTACGCACATCAGGTGACCTGTAAATGTGAAAATGTGTGATAAATTCCTTTTTCGAAGTGCCTGAAAAACCACCTAACCTGAGCATGAAAACACTGGCTGCATTTTCAATTTATGTGTTTCAATTTGCACAATCTGAAGGGTATTGGAAACGCAGCTAATCACTGCTATTGAAATTCCTTTCGGTATCTTTAATTTGACTTCTGTGTAAACTTAAATAGTTGAACAACACTTTGGACAAAAAGTGCATGTGTTTATCTCCCTTTAGCTTATTTTTCTTTCTTCAGGGAAAGTGTATCTGTGTTTAGGGAGGAACAAAAAGTCCTCCAAAAGGTTCTTTGGAGAAATAAGGTCTTTTAAACAGAATTATTAGGGAACAACAACAAAACACTGACATTCCATTTACGCCGCTGCTTATTAAAATTTCAGAAGTGCGAGGATTGCTCCTCTTAGACGTTTTTCTCTGCTGAGAAAAGAAAAATCAATGAGCGAGAATAGAAAAAAGAAACACAGACGGATAGACAGACATCTGGCTAGAGAAAGAAACAAAGGCACAAAGTGAATGGTTGATATACCCACAGGAACAACCCTATAATGCAATGAAAAGGCAAAGCTTGTAAAGTGTAAAGCATGCTCTGTAAAGTGAAAAATAGCTTATATTTCATCATAAGCTCATAAGCCTAGTTTGAAATGAGAAATGTGTCTGCATTAAGAGTCTTGCCTGCACGGAAAGAGATATTTAGATTGTCATCCGTCTGCTTGGAGACGACTAAAAGTTGGTAGATGAGAAGGCCAAAACCGACAGTGAAAAACGTTTCGAATGTTTGAGCGAATCCAAGCAAATGACTTTCTTACAGCATCAAACACATGATTACAGCGATAACGACCTTACCAGAACAAATGGCGTCTTTGTTATGGGTGATTTTTTATGTGCTGTACACAGTGTGAATGGGGTTTATGGGGGAATGAATACGATGCACTCGATGCAGATGTTGTGATGCATGATAATGGAGTTTTCTAGGCCGTTCCACTGTAGATTTATTAGGCTGGAGCGAAAATCAAACACTACGGTTCAAACAACTTTTGAACAATTGTATGGTAGTAGAGAGGCTTATTATATAATGCTTATATGATTATAAAAGCATAAGCAAATGTTGCCCATGCAGAATTGACTTTCAAGGACTTTCCAGGTCCAATACCCTCAAATTCAAGAACTAAATGTGGGGAAAGATTTCATGTGAGAGCAAGGTTACATCGTGTTACCTTTTAAGATACATTGTTACAGTTCCTTTCGAGGGAACTCGCGCTGCATCACTGCGGTGACACTTTGGGGACGCCTCCAGGGGTAAGTGCATCTGAAAGTGTATATCAAATTCAATGGTGAGGCATTACGACAAAAACAGGGTGACGCGGGAGCCAGAAAGTATATTTATTGCCAAAGACGGTGTTACAGGGAGGCAGGAAGTATGGCAAGGGAGACGCAGCGTCTCGTTCCCAACAGTTACATAACCTGAGACATTTTCATTTGTCAAACGCAACTATGCAAAAAAGTATTTTTGTATGAATCAACATATAAATACAGAAGATAAAAGCATTTAAAAGTGAACAGTTTAGCACGTGTGCTTAAAAAGGCTTGTTTTTTCATGATATTATCTTACACTACACAGGGAATAATATGGATATTTTTCCCAGAAAACTTTGCGTAACATAGATTCAAGCACTTTCCATGACCTACAGCTATGTATGTATATTTTCAAAAACTTCCCAGGGCCTTGAATTTTACCCCAGATTCACAAACTTTTCAAGGACCCGTGGGAACCCTGACCAAATTCATATCTCTGTAATTTTGAAATGAATGTCGATATCTCAGAATTTTCTACAAATGTTAACATGCAAGTCAAAGAATGATGCGAGATGTAACAATCACCTTTATTAAAACAGATAGTGAAAAAAATCAAGCACAGGAGTTTCCATCCTTCTGCGGCAAAGAAAGTGGGTCATATCACAACATATGAATACAGACGCGTTGTCTCATCCTTTATCCCACTGGGAAAAAAACACTGATGTATTACCAAAACTTGATAGCAGTTGCTAAGGTATACTGTGTAGTTGCTAGGGTGTTTGATTTCTATGCTAGGTGTTTACTTGGGTGTTTGAATGGTGGCCCAAGAGCCAGAGTCTAATATTTTATCCCTATGCGATAGCTGTAGTTTAGCTGGTAGAGCATTGCATTAGCAGTGCAATAGGTTGTGGGTTTGATTGCCAGTGAACACACGTACTGAAAACAATGCATAGCTTGAATGCACTGTTTGTTGGTTTGGATTAAAGCATCTGCCAAATATGTAAATGCCTTTTTGGGGCATTTTTTTTTCACCAGGGGACCATTAGCAAGAAAAATTATTTGTAATGGGAAAGCTCTCATTAATCTAAGGTATCTTTCATGTCCTGAGCTCAAACTCTGTGGGATGAGACATGCATTTGTTAAAAGTCCTAACCTTGACCACACTACTCTTAAAAATAAAGGTGCTTTACCATTAACCACCCAGTAAAATTAAAAAAAAAAAAAAAAAAAAAGTTATCCAAATCTTGTAAAAACAGGCAGGGTTCACTGCTCTCAAAATGCGAGGGGCGGGTCTGCTGTTAGCACTAAACCACGCCCACTCACGGGAAAGTTGCCGTCTCTCTTAAAAAAGGGGACAGAGAATGAAAAACCATTTATACCTTGTCTTTGTTGAATAATGGTAGTCTACCCGCATTCACGAACATACAAAAAGTGCTTAACATGCTAAACATCTCAGTCTCATAGAAATTCCTCTTTTAGAAATGTCAGCCAGAAAACGGCCCAATCTGAAAAACTGATGCTTATGACATCACAGGCATCTCCCTGCCCCTCCACTTTAAAATAATGGGCTACATTTTTTGAGTGGCAGCAAAGTCAGCCAATCAGTAATGAGATTGCAAGTTAAGCCAGTAGGGGGAGCCAAATAGGTGCAAAACCACTTGTTTAAAACCCCCCACTCTAATAGAGCAATCTGAGAGAGGGTTTTAGGAAGCTTCTAATGCATTACAGACCCAAACAATTTTTTTTTTTGTCTACATGTCACATCACAGAACAAGGATAAATACCCCGTTCAATCATTCTATGTCACCTTTAAATATCGCTACAACCTGAATGGATGTTTTTGATTGTGTTAGGGGCGGAGCCATGTTCAGTGGCTCCAGTGCATCATCGAGCCACTGTTTTAGCCCCGCCCAAATAATACTGAACACAGAAATGTGGAAAAACTCAGTTCACAATTCAGTACTACATAGTTCACAGTCTTTGTATCATTTATAATGTGTTTGGTAACAACTATCTGAAATGATTTTAAAGGTTCTTGGAACCACTCAGCCAAAAATGGTACACAAATGACATCATGAAGCACCTTTATTTAGACAGTATGAGCTGTACTGTATAAACAGTGATGTTCGCCTTTCAATATTACAATACTGACTTCATAGGAATCACAGCAAGACAAATCACAAATACTTCTACTACAAATATAATTATATCTGGTTAATACTCATTTAGAATGCAGGGTTAAATCTTGGGAATACAACTAGACTAAAATTATAACCAAACCTACAGTAGCAAATAAAAATGCAACAGTTCAGTAGACGGCACAGTGGAAAAGTCGTCTGCTGTCAACATCCTTAAGCTAAGAAAAGCCTTGACAATGTACAGACTCAGTGAACACGGCCTCACCATAGAAACAGGCACAGGTACAGACAGATCCGGACGGGCCGTGCTCTCACTGCACACGAAATGAGTTCAAAACAGAAGTAGATTTCCTGACCTCCTGCCCTAACCACACACAAATTAAAGACACCGTTTCACAGTTGGAGAGCACTAGACAGGATTTCCTGGAAGTCTGCATTCCTGGAAGGACAAAATGATCTGATAAAACTGATTAAATACATTTTTGTAATCCTTAGCTGTTTTTTTAAATAAGTACAAATATTATAGGGCTGGCCAATATATTTCTAAATTTCGGCCAATATAAATCCGATAATGGTATAAGTGTTAAAAAAGACTTGGAATAAACTTAATAAAATGCCAACAATTAATGTCTGTACCTACAAACTTCGAAATAAATTAATTTGCCATGCATGTAGCCTTCTCATATAAAACAATATAATATTTAATATATATATATATATATATATATATATATATATATATATATATATATATATATATATATATATATATATATATATATATATATATATATATATATATATATATTTAAATGGTAAAAATAAACTGAAGTTCATCATGCGGCCTTCATACAAAATTAAATGTAAACTCAGTGTCAAATAAACATGACAACAAGACCTAAAGGCTCACCTTTAATATTAATAAGGTGCACCTGAACATTAGTCAGTGATAAATGCTGTAATGCATGGGTCTTAAACTAATGGATTTCTTCAGTCACAGTTTGACTTTTTTGATATAAAATAGGTCATTAAAATTTGGCTCCCCTTGTGATGTCAGAAGGGGATAATACCGCCCCTTAATCTGCACTATCCAACCACGGTACTGCCATTTAGTGCAGAGATCAACTCATTTGCATTTTAAAGGACACACCCAAAAATGGCAATTTTTTGCTCACACCAGCAAATTGGCGACTTCAACATGCTGTAATAAATTATCTATAGGATATTTTTAGCTAGAACTTTATATATGTACTTTGGGGACACGAAAGATTTATTTTACATTTAAAAAAAGTTTTGTTTTTACATTCGGTTTACCTCGCCGTCCCGGAGGGAGACGCTTATGGTTGCTTAGCTACAAAAGACGCCACGGGAGCGTGATTTAGAAAGAAGCGCTTTGACCCGCGTTTAATGCGCATTTTTAGACGTGAAGTGAACGGCTACAGGACGCTGCATGTAATGTATATCGGTAATGTGATTAGAAACCATATTAGCGTTATTGGAAAATATACCGTAAAATATATTGATATTAAAATATTGTCCAGCCCTATATTAGCATTGTTTACTGTACAGAAATATCTACGTGTGTATATTATCAACCACTTACATTTATATTTATGCATTCACACATTCGACAAACACTTTAATCCCAAAGATTGCAAATACCCGCACGTGTCGGCTCTGGATCATCATACAAAAGTGTCAGATTTTACTTCAGGAGCACTGAATTTACAGTAATCTGTAAACCAAGACTGATGTTTCTCTAAAACAAGAGAGAAATGCAAATGAAAACAACAAAACAATTGGTGACTTCACATAAAAAACAATAAAATTGCTCTTCATTCAGCCGTATTGTTGACTCAGGAATCAATGTTTATTTAAATATAAAACATCTTTAAATATTTCATGACAGAAAATGGCAAAGAGAGACATATTTAACCGAAAAACAGCACAGCTAATTTACAAAGTGCCATTAAGCCAAAGATAAACATGACAAACATCTAGTAAATGGAGCCGTGGCATGTTTTATTTCATTAACGTTCATTCTGAACCCGCACACCCTTTAGACGCTCCTTTATAAATCCTCCTTTAATGAAAAGCACACATGCATACACGTGGCAAAAAAAGGCAAATAATTACTGTGAAAAACATCACCTAGACTTCCAGTAATTAGGAGATTATAGCCACATCGCCACAAAGGGGAACTGCAATTGCTCGGCTTATTCACAAACCTCTAATGGGGTCAAAAACAGCTTGATAAAACCAGGCCTTGGCTTTGTAATCCACTGCGAGCAGAGCAGAAGAGACAGAGGAAGAAACTGATGAGGGTTACAGGCAACAGGAGATCAACATTGACCCATTTACAGTCTTAACACATGTTTCTCGGTTTCTCTTATTGTTGCGTGATTCATCAGTGTATGTTATTCCAGAGAAAACAGACATTTTCATAACCTTTTATTAAAATGTTATAACTAGGCTAAGCAACCTACTGGCTACTGTTAAACTACGATAACACTTTGGCTATAACATAGCTGCATTGTCCTCAGATTGGTACCAAATGAGTAAATATATTAGTACCCCAGAGGTGTGTATTGTACCAAATAGGCCCTACTAGTACCCAAATGGTACATATTGGTACTGTATCAAAGAGTGCATATTATTACATCAAAGGTCCATATTGCTGCCAAAGAGTGCAAATTAGTACCTCAAAATGTCCATATTGGTAAAGAAGAATGCATGTTGTTACCCCATAGGTGCATATTGTTAGCAAAGAGTGCTTATTACAACCTCAAAGTCCATATTGGTAGCAAAGAGTGTATATTGTTACCCCGGAGATGCATATTGGTGCCAAAGAGTGCAAATTAGTACTGTACCTAAAAATGTCCATATTGGTACAGAAGAAAGCATATTGTTATCCCGGAGGTGCATATTGGTAGCACAGATTGCATATTAGTACCTCCAAAGGTCCGTATTAACACAAAAGAGAGTGCATATTGTTAATCCAGAGGTCCATATTGGTACCAAAGAGTGCATACTGTATTGTTACCCCAGAGGTGCATATTGGTACATCAAACGCCCATATTGGTACCAAAGAGTGCAAATTAGTCCCATGAAGGAGCATCCTGGTACCAGAGAGTGTACATTAGTACCTCAAAGGTCCATAATGGTAACAAAGAGTGCAAATTGGTACTCCAGAAGTGCATTTTAGTACCAAAGAGTGCATATTAGTACCCTGGAGGTACATATTGGTACCAAAGAGTGCATATTAGTACCTCAAAGGTCCGTATTGGTACCAAAAAAGTGCATATTTGTACTGTACACCAGAAGTGCATTTTAGTACCAAAGAGCGCATATTAGTACCCTGGAGGTACATTCTTACTTATTCATTTAGCTGACGCTTTTATCCAAAGCGACTTACAATTGTTATATATGTCAGAGGTCGCACGCCTCTGGAGCAACTATGGGTTAAGTGTCTTGCTCAGGGACACAATGGTGTGTCACGGTGGATTCGAACCCGGGTCTCTCACACCAAAGGCGAGTGCCTTATCCACTGTGCCATCACCACCCCACATATTGGTACCAAAGAGTGCATATTAGTACCTCAAAGGTCTGTATTGGTACCAAAAGAGTGCATATTGGTACTGTACCCCAGAAGTGCATTTTAGTACCAAAGAGTGCATATTAGTACCTCAAAGGTCTTTATTGGTACCAAAGAACGCATATTAGTACCCTGGAGGTTGGTATTGGCACCAAAGAGTGCATATTAGTACCTCAAAATGTCCATATTGGTACCAAAGAGCGCAAATAAGTACCCTGGAGGTATATAATGGTACCAAAGAGTGCAAATTAGTACCTCTAAGGTCCATATTGGTACCAAAAGAGTGCATATTGGTAATGTACCCCAGAAGTGCATTTTTGTACCAAAGAGCGCATATTAGTACCCTGGAGGTACATATTAGTACCAAAGAGTGCATATTAGTACCTCAAAGGTCCGTATTGGTACCAAAAGAGTGCATATTGGTACTGTACCCCAGAAGTGCATTTTAGTACCAAAGAGCGCATATTAGTACCCTGGAGGAACATATTGGTTCCAAAGAGTGCATATTAGTACCTCAAAGGTCTATATTGGTACCAAAAGAGTGCATATTGGTACTGTACCCCAGAAGTGCATTTTAGTACCAAAGAGTGCATATTAGTACCTCAAAGGTCTTTATTGGTACCAAAGAACTTATATTAGTACCCTGGAGATTCGTATTGGCACCAAAGAGTGCATATTAGTATCTCAAAAGGTCCATATTGGTACCAAAGAGCGCATATTACTACATTGGAGGTACAAATTGGTACCAAAAAGTGCATATTAGTACCTCGAAGGTCCGTATTTGTACCAAAAGAGTGAATATTGGTACCTCCAAAAGTGCATTTTAGTACTAAAAAGTGCATATTAGTACCTCAAATGTGCATATTGGTACCAAAGAGTGCAAATTGTACCCCAGAAGTGCATTTTAGTACCAAAGAGCGCATATTAGTACTCTGGAGGTACATATTGGTACCAAAGAGTGCATATTAGTACGTCAAAGGTCCGTATTGTTACTCAAAGAGTGCATATTGGTACTGTACCCCAGAAGTGCATTTTAGTACCAAAGAGTGCATATTAGTACCTCAAAAGGTCCATATTGGTACCAAAGAACGCATATTAGTACCCTGGAGGTTCGTATTGGCACCAAAGAGTGCATATTAGTACCTCAAAAGGTCCATATTGGTACCAAAGAGCGCATATTATTACATTGGAGGTACAAATTGGTACCAAAAAGTGCATATTAGTACCTCGAAGGTCCGTATTGGTACCAAAAGAGTGAATATTGGTACCTCCAAAAGTGCATTTTAGTACTAAAAAGTGCATATTAGTACCTCAAAGGTCCATATTGGTACCAAAGAGGGCATAATGGTACCCCAGATGTGCATATTGGTACCAAAGAGGGCATAATGGTACCCCAGATGTGCATATTGGTACCAAAGAGGGCATAATGGTACCCCAGATGTGCATATTGGTACCAAAGAGCGCATATTAGTACCTGGGAAGTACATATTTGTACCAAAGAGAGCATTTTGGTAGCCCATGTGTGCATATTGGTACCAAAGAGCGCATATTAGTACCTGGGAAGTACATATTTGTACCAAAGAGTGCATTTTGGTAGCCCATGTGTGCATATTGGTACCAAAGAGTGCATATAAGTACATCAGAGGTACATTTTGGCACCAAAAAGTGCCTATTGGTACCCCATAGGTGCATATTGGTACCAAAGAGAGCATATTGGTACCCCTGAGGGGCATATTGGTACCAAAGAGTGCATATAAGTACCCCCGAGATACATATTGGTACCAAATGTATACATATCTGTACCTAAATGGTACATATTAGCATCTTTAAAAGGGTACTGCCTCTGTGACAGCTTGGGACCATTTCTAACCATTTTGCAAGCTAATCTACACGATCAAAACTAACATTAACAATTAAGGTTATAACATTAATATTGATTAATGAAAAAATTAACATTACTACTGGGATACGTCAAGTTCTCTTTTGTTAAGCAAGTTTTGTCAGAGTTTTAATCCACTGAAAACTCGCATTCTGATAAGAATGAGACATCCACAGACATTTCCCGGGGGTCTCAGGGGTATGTGAGTGTATCCAGGATGGTACATGCAGATTATTGTTGTACAGATATCAGAACATGGCAAATTAAATGTGACCGCCGTCTCTCTGGAGAAACGTCTATGATAATGTTATCTCCGATCGCTCGCGTCTCTCTGGGGAAGGGAGTAGAGGCAAAAGATCCCAGCAGGGCATGATATGGATCTCTCTTTGAAAACTTGGCATTCGTACACCACTATAGATTTCCAAACAGCAGGTGAAATTGTTTGTACGCACGTCACAAAATGAAGCTACGGGTCCAATCGCAGGCGAGTACCCTGGCAGTCGGTTGTAATGTTAGTTTTAGAATGTGCATTTGTTTGTATGTTGACGACTCGTCCTCTAAATTGACTGTGACAAAACATGTTCGTTTCATTTTTCATTTAATTGTTTTTTCAGGTTCCCTGGAAAACCAATTATTTCGCTAATCAAAACGGGACAAGAGGAGACATGCCCACTGCAAACATCTTATTTTTGGTGTGCGAACACTCTGCCATTGTTATTGAATCCAAAATGATTTTAAGAATGAATTCATTTCATTCTCATAATATCCAACAGTGCATCTGTTAACTTACTAATGAAACAGACTTGCTTATCCATCAAGCACTGATCTGATTGTAGGGGTGCGCGGGGCAAAAACTAACGCAGGGTTAGTTGTAACATAGACGGTTTAGATTGTTGCACAAGGTTCAGCGTTTTGGTTTTCCAGGATTTTCCTGCCAAAAGACAATCTCCCGCAAATTATTGTTAATGTATAATGTTTTTCCAGAGAGTTATTGATGAACGAGTGTTTTGGTGGCATGCAAGTAAATTTTTTCATCATGTCTTTTTTTTCGGTTTTTAAGTTGGGTGTGTAAGATACCAAATCCAATGTTATGTCATCTTAATCAGTGTCTTGTTGACTAAAACAAAGCATAATTTTGAAATAATTCTGCAACTCTTAGCAACTTTTCTGGTGGGCATGAAAATATTTCAAAATCAGCACTTACTATATGAAAACTGCTAACGTTAGCATATTCTTTGCTGTTGTTTTAAAAAGTCTACACACAAATGATTGCTGGCTGCCAACAAAATAAATGTGCCTGTCTTATCCAAAATCGTGTGTCAAATTTATTTTCGTTCATATATTTAATATTGTTTGAATAAGGTCACGTCAAAGATTGAAATCATAACGAAATGAATGGCTAAAATCAGATTTTGATGCTCATTATCTCAGAATTACATTTTTGAAACTGTAGTATGGTTATTATAGACTGGGTCAAGTATAAAAAAATGTTTTGTCATAATTGTGCTGCTTTTTCTCACATATTTAGACATTTGTATCCATTTATAATTGAACTATTGTTAGAAAAGGGCTGGATGAATGAATACAGTGTGGATAGCTGTCTATTATAGACAGATATATAAACAATATCCAATTCAAGTACATAGACAAAATAGTATTGAAATATTTACCTGCAAACTTAATTTTTAGCAAGTGCAGTGTTTCCGCTATATACATTCAACCGTGGCGGCCCGCCACGCCTAAAACATCCCCGCCACGCCTGCGGTTGTGGATAGAAGGGATACAGCAAACGAAATCTCGCCGGATGAGGACTGTTTAATCCTAATCCTTCACCCAAACCCACCTCTAAACAAAACATTTCACAGGATTGTAGGATGTGTGTGTATCTCATGTAGCCAGAGCCGCTGTTTTCATCCTAAAAATCCTAACTCCAAATCTAATCCTAAACTTTTTGGCATTTTCTGTATCCCTTCTAGACAAAACCCGCGGCGGAAGCTCGCAAAATAAATAAAGCTTTACCGAAATGTCCGCCCAGCAAGAAAGAAAAAAATTCCTTTCTGGATTCGCGTTGTTCACTCATTTATAAATAAATCTCCTAAAATATCATATTTCCCCCATGGGTTTAGTTTCATGCACAAATAGATTTAAATCAACTGATGATTATTAGGCTACGTCTCTGTTTTGAGAAATAATAATAAAATAAATAAGTCTACATGAAATATTTTATAATTATCAGATTGACAAAATGAATAAAAAAAGTATTTGAGTTTCTGTTCTTTTTTTGTGACGGCTGTTAAACCAAAGCAGCAGAAATCACGTCGTGTTTTTAATGATTTTAAATAAGCACAAGGTTTTCTCCTTATTGTGAGTTTACATAAATAAAAATACACAATTTACAGGTTCGAATTTTATTTTACTTTTATCTGTCTGGCAATAAATTAAGGGTAATTTAAGTTGCAAGGTCATCACGCGTATGCTGTTCACAGGCGCATATACACGGACCCAGCGCGGGGCTGCGAGAAATGACGATTAAACTTTCGATTTAACATATTACGAGTTTTTTGGACATTCATTTGTAATCACTGTACTCATATTATCAACTTATCTGGCCATTAGTTATTCAGAATATAGGCTATAAGCGCAGCGCGCTGCTGACCGCTCAGCTGTCAGTCAATCTTCTGTGCTTTAGATCGACACTCACAAAGTTTCACATTAAATGATAAGATGTTTGTCCAAAAACAAAAGGCTAAATACTGAATACATCTCATATAGGACTGCAAGACATTAGTCGAATCTGTTTGGAAGGAAACTTATTCCCGTGGAAGAGAAGGACGTTGGTAATAAAAACTGGAGGCAGACGGTGAGACTGTTTCATCTGTTTTCAGATAGGAGGGTCGGGGTACCCGCGGGTAAAACGCATAATATTTGAGGTAACGAGAGTAATAATATTAACGTATTATATGCGTTGTAGATCCAGGTCGGGACTCAATATGCGAGCGTAAACTGCGGGTCTAACATCCAAGAACAGAATTCGACTCGATTCCGACAGGTAACAGTTTTTAAATGTCCCGTGCTTATTTGTGTTTAAGATCTGTCTGCGAAGAGCATAAAGGTTTCTATAACTGCGCGATTTGCGGTGTGACCGGGTCGGGCTCTTTATGTCAAACAGCCCGGGTGTGGAATAAATTGCTGCTGATGTCAGGTCAGGTGTTCTGTCAATCACAGCGGTGCGGATTATCAGACAGTACTGTGAGTGACTTTGCAACAGCTCTGTAACGCTAAACCCGAGCACGAACTTGCACACTACATTAAAACTACAATGAAAGATCCGTATGAAGCTATAAAACTTAAGTATTTTTTGAGAAAATACAGCTTAGATCAAACATAGAAAAGCAATATGCTATAAATATAAGGAAAAGTAAATGACAGCATGAAAATGATAAAAAACACATGTTAGTTTACTGTAGCCTATTTTCTACATAAAAAAAAAATAATGTACATTTATAATCATCATGGGCGCCCCCTGCCGCCACAGCTGGAAAAAATCCTAGAGGAAACACTGAAGTGTTACAACTAACCCCTGCCTGTTACAATGAACCCCACCTATGGGGTAAAGTCTGCACTTCTGTCACGTTTGGTGTAATTTTCCAAGAATGGTAAGTACTAGAAACAAACTTCAAATGTTCATTTGTAGCAGAGATGTGTGTGTGTTGCTTGTGTAAAAATATAATGTATCAAACTCAAATATTTTTTGAATGATTGAGCCAAAACCAAAAAGCGTTGTGCCCCGCTCTCCCCTACTGTACATTACATATTACCAGCAGGGGTCACTGACCTGGAAACAGTATGCTTGAACAAACACGACGGCATGCAACTGCGGTCACAATCAAAGTGACATTATCAAATATTCATACAATATACAAATAAAAGTGCTATAGGTTGCCATAAAACATTATTGGTTTCCAAAATCAAAAGCTACCTACAGTACATTACAAGGCATAGCTTTTATCAGTATCTCCGTTCCCTGGGGAACCTTGGGAACATGACCTCTAGCGCTACTAATGCAATGCCCTACCAATTGAGCTACAGGAACACTATGATTCAGAAGAACACCTGGCCTACCTCTTGCAGTACATACAGCCACAATTACACCTATCTTCATCCCTGGAGACCTATATGAGAGAGAGAGAGAGAGAGAGAGAGAGAGAGAGAGAGAGAGAAATAATGTATATGCAAACAAGAACTCCTACGTGCTCAGATTTTCTGAAACATTTCCTTTCTTCTTTGCAGTCTTTATATCTTTATATGGGTCTTGTTTCTTGGCCCTTTCCAGTGCCATATATAATGAATACAATGAATCTGCATAGATGGATGGATAGATCATATAAATGAATGCAATAGTCTTATGCATGACACACAATATTTTGTTATATCCACCTAATCTTCTGTATTTCGCCAAATTAATCGTTATATCTTGTTATTATCCAAGCGTTCGATTTAAATTGTTATCAATTTAGCAGCAGATCAACGCTTCCTTCATGACTAATTAAAGCAATTAGAGAAAGCTTGAACTAATGCATTTAATACAGAGAGCAGCACCAAAGCGTCTCATTTCACTCCCAGGTCAAGAGCGCGGTAATTAACTGCAGATTACACCCTCAGTCAAGTGTGTGCTTCACAGGAACTGTATGCATGTGTGTGTGTGTGTCATGACAGGGAATGTGTCAGTGTGTATTTGTGAACATGCATCAAACTTTAATGGTGGCAGGGAGCCTCAACAAACCCAGCTATTGGGTTGAATTATCCCAGAAAATGTTTATATTTTACCCAACAATGGGTTAAAACAACTCAGCTATTTGGATTATAACAACCAGTGATGCGTGGGTCAATGCATAAACAACCTGCACCCGACCGACGTTTTCAACTAACCCGCCCACAACTTGGACCGCAAAAAATAAAAAATAAATAGTGTACCCAACACGCTCCCTGGCCCGCATTTTTTAAAAGTAGTAATTGTTTAAAATAGTTAACTGGCATCTTTATTTCAAATGACCTGACCGACCGCAACCAGAATATTATAAAAAATATTTTTGGATGACTCGTAACCGTGGGTGACCGCAGGCACCTGCTCATTTCCAACCTGATCTCACGAATTTCCGTGGCATAGTCACGGAATTTTGTGCTCATTTTTCCGTGGCATTCTCACGGATCTCTGCATTTTTCCGTGGCCCTGCTACGGACTGTCTTTTTCCGTGGCATTCTCACGGATTGGTTACTCAACTGTTTTGTCCTATTTTCTTACCATTTTCGCTTCGGTTTAGGGTTAGATTTACATGAAATGACATCCCTACCCAAACCCAACTCTTACCCCAACGCCAGGCGACAATTGTTTAAAGTTTAGAAAATATAAAAAAAATAAATCAGAAAAAATAGTATAAACCAATAGTTAAAGTGACATACTAACGCAAACACCAAATCTAACCCTAAACCGAAGCGAAAATGGTTTGAAAATAGGAAAAAGCAGTTGAGTAACCAATCCGTGAGAATGCCACAGAAAAAGACAGTCCGTAGCAGGGCCACGGAAAAATGCGGAGATCCGTGAGAATGCCACGGAAAAATGAGCACAAAATTCCGTGACTATCCCACGGAACTTTGTGAGATCATGTTGCAACCGAAAAATGCGGAGATCCGTGAGAATGCCACGGAAAAATGAGCACAAAATTCCGTGACTATCCCACGGAACTTTGTGAGATCATGTTGCTCATTTCGGAATAATCTGTGCATTTTCGCTCCTTTTTGAGTGATTAGATTTATAAAAGATCCAGATTATTTACTCACCCCCAAGTCATCCAAGATGTTGATGTCTTTCTTTGTGCAGTTGAAAAGAAATATTTTTTTTTAAGGAAAACATTTCAGGATTTTTCTCCTTAGTGGACCTCAACAGTTTCAATCCAGCTTCAAAGGGCTCTAAATGACCCCAACCAAGGAATAAGGGTCTTATCTAGTGAAACGATTGTAATTTCGCCAAAAATAAGTACTTTTTAACCAAAACTTTTTGTCTTTCACTAGCCTTGTGATGCGCCAGCGTGACCTTACATATTACATTATCTTGTCAAAAGGTCACACATTACTAGCGCTGTGGTGGCAGTATTTAACCACTGCGATGGTAAGGCACCAATTCACTGCAGTGGTGCGGTGGTTACAGAATGTGTGGGGGGTATGTGCACGTGCACATTGATGCATATAGGTTTACATATATTTTGAAATATATTTATGTAAACAAGGATCAAATATATGCACCGGTTTCTTTTTCCAGGTGCTCATAACAATGTCAAGAAATGTTTAGGTTACTTAGCAACAGCCGGTGCTCTGGAGGGCTCAAATGCTTTAAAGAGGAGGAAAGCGGCACGGCCAGCAATTGAGCATGTGCTTGGCCATTTCGGTGGATGCTCGAGCCAAGCCCCAGAGCACCCACGGGATCGGCGACTATGTGCGTGTTTATTGTAGCACTTCCATCCGAAACAAGAAGTGAGGAACCTTTTTGAGATTATTATGTTTCCAGCCACGCTAACCATGAGTGACCAAGAGAGAATATCTTGCCTCATTGTTCCGCCCCCAAGCCAGCGCGTCAATGAATAAGCAGCTTGGTAAGTTAACCCACAAACGAAGAAGAAACAGCAACTTGTTGTGTATGATTTGAGAAGACCAGCAATGATTGAAGTAATAAACAGCGACTTTTGTTGCAGTTTGAGTTAAATCACTCCTCAACTTGGCCCATCTTTGTTTTCACCCTCGCAAATGGAAATACCTATGACGCAGTTTTTTACCTAACGTGAGGGGTTCTGGTGGACCAATCACAGCGCTTACGGTCCATGCAGAACTGACGCGCTGTTAAAAATTTTGCAAGGTGCACACATGCTACGGATAACATACGGTTTACGACTATAAATTGGGCTAAAGTCTGCTTACTCTGAGTCTGCTGGCTGTTCACACAAATCTCACTGTTTGTGACGTGCACACAACCGCAGGCCGCACTTCACCACTGCTGGTCGCACTTCACCAGCTGTCATAGCCCTACACGTCACATATGTGAAACGCACACTTGCAGACCATTTTAAACAATAAACGGACAGAAAGACATTAAATATTATCATTTTACATAAAACAACGTCTGAAGGCTCCTCCTTTGGCACACATGTAAACATTTGGCGTGGTAGTTTTGCATACCTCATGCGTGACCTTTCGATGTGATTACGCAATATGTACGGTCACGCTGGCGCATTGCAAGGTTATAAGACGAGAAGTTGTGGTTAAAACAGTTTTTTTTTTTCGTTTCACTAGATTAAGACCCTTATTGAACTGCATTGAAACTGTAAACTGTTAAGGTCCACTAAAGTCCACTATACTGTATGGAAAAAACCTGGAAGGTTTTCCTCAAAAAACTTAATTTCTTCTTCAACTGAACAAAGAAAGACATAAACATCTTGGATGACATGGGGGAAAATAAATGATCAATTTTTTATTATGAAAGTGGAATAATGCTTGAATTCATGTATGCAATTCTGTACATGCTGTACAAACCACATTATCATTGAATTTTAATTTCAAGTTTTAAAAAAGTCCAATATCAAAATCCTTCATCATTACCATAATTAAAAAAATGGCTCATACTGTGAAATAAGACTTTGTTCTGACTGCCCACCCTTAAATGTCAGTTTAAAATACTTAGGGAATTCCAATTATATCCGCTCTGAAGTCGAGTGATAATGAATGTGTAAACTCCAGGGAAAGGACAATTTTAAATGAGACGTAGTGGCTTTGCAGTCAAGATTTCATCTGGGTGTCACTCGCTGATATTTGGGGTCAAGCTGTTTATCAGCAGAAAGTGACGTAGAGCCACAATAATAATGACTGGAATTCACAAGTAGATCTGATAAGACAAGATTAGTAAATCTAGACAGCACACGGTTCCAAATAAGTACTACACAGTATACATAATGTAGGGCCCTATAAAATCCGTTTTATTTTTTCCCAAATTCCGTTTTATTTTTTCCCAAATTCCGTTTTCTCCGTTTTAATTTTTGCCAATTATATTTTTTACCCTTTACTGTTATTTTAGTCATAAAAAGAGTGTGCCTTTAATGTTAATGATTAAAATGTAAATGATTTTGGGAAAAACTGGATAACAGGATAACTTAATTACTAAAAGAAGCATTTACACACGCACATACACACACACACACGCGCGTGCGCGCACACAACTCAATTCAATGCATTGTTTAGTGTTGTTGCAGGAGGCTACAACAAGGTGTCAAAGCAGTGGTGCCTTCAGAAGTGCCTTAAACACATCAATCCAGCGGATTCCAATCCAGCATATTTTATACACAATCGCTTGAAATGCATATAACTTTACAAACATACACAGGATAGTGATCTGACTTAGGACAGCATGGGCGCGCAGCTCTTTGCACGTGCGAGCGAAAGAGAGACAGAGAGCGGCGCCATGATGCAGATGATTATATTTTAAATGCGAGGGATAGTTAGTTTGCCTCAGCTCGCTTGAAATGCATAAAACTGAACAAATACATGAGGATTTGTGTTCACACTTCAGACAGATGCGTGAGCGCGTGCACGTGTGAGAGGTGCAGTGAGACAGATGTGGATGAGAGAGTGCATGTATCTTTGCGCTCACCGTGAACAGAATGCTGACAAAACTTACAAAATAACAGTTCTCCGGTCACATAAAAGTCATGTGAGACCTGCTCGGAACTAAGTGCTTAGTGTCGAATTTCTTAATTTTTTCGCTGACGAAAGCAGAGTCGTGGAGAGCCGCTTCCACAAGGTTTCAGTGTTTTGGAGGGGGTCTGAAACGACGTGAGGGGGCATGTTGCCCAGATTTACTTCCCCCGGTCTGCATTTCCCCAGACATACATTCGTCTCCCACACAAAAACATAATTTTATTCAAAATATGTAAAATTCCGCGAAATTCCGCGTTAATACTAGATTCTGTGTTAATTAGCCAATTCCGCGATTCCGTGATCGCGGAAATTATAGGGCCCTAATAATGCATACGCAAAGTAGATACTTTTTGTACTGTGGTAAAAAGTTTGCGCATACAGGTAGTGAAGGTGAAGAAGTAAGCAAATGTGTGTGAGATGGAGAAATGAGGGAGGAAAAGAAGTGCATGTTGGGGAGTCGATCAAAGCTTTAAAAATCTCAATATTAATGCTGCAAAAGCCCTGTGTCTTGTTAAAGAATGATGTGTGTTAGCATTGCCGCCCCATTTGCTGGGAAACCTCAGAGACCTGCAGGGTTTATTTCCCATCGCCCTTTTACCTTGAGTCCGCCTCAGTTATCTCATGACCATTAAGAAGCAATGGGTCTTAAGACGGTAAACCATCAAAATAGCACACCGACCCGGAAGGACGGGCAAAATCCGAATCAAAGCGGTCAGGTGGAAACAGCGAGAACAGGTAACTCAGCACGGGGGTAAATAAATAATACCCATATGATTGATAGAGAGAAAGAGAGCAGGCATTCACGTGTACAGCTGAAGCTGACGGGGCAAGAACGTCTTATCCACTGTTCCGCTCGGAGGGAGAAAGCCAGCGATTCGACGGCCAATTCAAGTCATCTTCAAAGAGATATTAACATAACGCTGGATCCCTTTTATCTTATGTCTGATTTCAGAGATGCCAGCTGAAATTAAAACACAGCAAGATTGAAACAAGACTAAAAATAAATGCAAAGAAAACAGGTCGAAGACAGGCAGAAAGCGTCATTAATGATGCCTGACAATAATGCGACCCTGCCGCAGCTGCAGGTGGCAACGAGCTGGACTCAGACAAAGAAGCCATATTATAATCATTAAGAGTTCAGAGAGCAGTGACAGATGTAGTGTAGAGTACTGTATGTCTAACTTAAGAAAAATGTGTATGCGCCAAGAGCGAGTGAGAAATAATCACCATCTGACCGGTGAGTTATTGAGCATTAATGCACACCCAAGGTGACAATGCTGTTAAACCGTAGGTGTGTATTCATTTTCAATATTTAAATGGTCTATCTATCTATCTATCTATCTATCTATCTATCTATCTATCTATCTATCTATCTATCTATCTATCTATCTATCTGTCTATCTATCTGTCTATCTATCTGTCTATCTATCTGTCTATCTATCTATCTATCCATCTATCTATCCATCTATCCATCTATCCATTTGGCCGCATACCTATCCATCCATCCATCTATCTATCTATCTATCTATCCACCCACCTACCCATCCATGTATCCACCTAGCTATCCATCTATCATCTATCCGCATACCAATCTATCAATCCATTTATTCAACCACCAACCCACCCATCTATCCACCTACCTATCCATCCATTTATCCATTTGGCCGCATACCTATCCATCCATCCATCCACCCACCTACCTATCCATCTATCCACCTAGTTATCCATCTATCTATCCACCTACCTATCCACCCATTTATCCATTTGGCCGCATACCCATCCATCCATCCACCTACCTATCTATTCATCCACCTAGCTATCCATCTAGCTATCCGTCCATCCATCCATCCATCCATCTATTCATCCACCCACCAACCCATCCATGTATCCACCTAGCTGTCATCTGTCCGCATACCAATCTATCAATCAATTTATCCAACCACCAACCCACCCATCTATCCACCTACCTATCCATCCATTTATCCATTTGGCAGCATACCTATCCATCCATCCATCCACCTACCTATCTATTCATCTATCCATCCACCCACCTACCTATCCATCTATCCACCTAGCTATCCATCTATCTATCCACCTACCTATCAACCCATTTATCCATTTGGCCGCATACCTATCCATCCATCCATCCATCCACCTATCTATTCATCAACCTAGCTATCCATCTATCCATCCATTCATCCATCTATCTATTCATCCACCCACCTACCCATCCATGTATCCACCTAGCTATCCATCTATCATCTATCCGCATACCGATCTATCAATCCATTTATCCAACCACCAACCCACCCATTTATCCACCTACCTATCCATCCATTTATCCATTTGGCCGCATACCTATCCATCCATCCATCCATCCATCCATCCATCCACCCACCCACCTACCTATCCATCTATCCACCTAGTTATCCATCTATCTATCCACCTACCTACCTATCCACCCATTTATCCATTTGGCCGCATACCTATCCATCCATCCATCCACCTACCTACCTATCTATCTATTCATCCACCTAGCTATCCATCTAGCTATCCATCTATCCATCCATTCATCCATCTATCTATTCATCCACCCACCAACCCATTCCATGTATCCACCTAGCTGTCATCTATCCGCATACCAATCTATCAATCAATTTATCCAACCACCAACCCACCCATCTATACACCTACCTATCCATCCATTTATCCATTTGGCAGCATACCTATCCATCCATCCATCCACCTACCTATCTATTCATCTATCCATCCACCCACCTACCTATCCAACTATCCACCTAGCTATCCATCTATCTATCCACCTACCTATCAACCCATTTATCCATTTGGCCGCATACCTATCCATCCATCCATCCATCCATCCATCTATCCACCTACCTATCTATTCATCCACCTAGCTATCCATCTATCCATCCATTCATCCATCTATCTATCTATTCATCCACCCACCTACCCATCCATGTATCCATCTAGCTATCCATCTATCATCTATCCGCATACCGATCTATCAATCCATTTATCCAACCACCAACCCACCCATCTATCCACTTACCTATCCATCCATTTGGCAGCATACCTATCTATCCATCCATCCATCCATCCATCCATCCATCCATCCATCCATCCATCCATCCATCCACCTACCTATCTATTAATCTATCCATCCACCCACCTACCTATCCATCTATCCACTTAGCTATCCATCTATCTATCCACCTACCTATCAACCCATTTATCAATTTGGCCACGTACCTATTCCATCCATCCATCCATCTATCCACCTACCTATCTGTCTATCTATCCACCTACCCATCTATCTGTCTATCTATCTATTGTATATATCCATCCAAATACCAATCTATCTGCTTAGCTATCCATCCATCCACCTACCTATCCATCTATCTACCTGCCTATCTTCCTACCTATCCATCCATTATCCCTCCATTTATCCACCCACCCATCCATCTATCCACCCACCCATCCATCTATCCACCTACCTATCCACCCACCCATTCATCTATCCACCTACTGTACCTATCCATCCATCCATCCATCCATCCATCCATCCATACCTATTTATTAATTTATCCATCCACCCACCTACCTATCCATCTATCCACCTAGCTATCAATCTATATATCCACCTTCCCATCTACCTGCCTATCTATCCACTGTATATATCCATCCGCATACCAATCTATCTGCCTAACTATCCATCCATCCACCTACCTATCCATGTATCTACATACTTATCCATCCATTTATCCGCATAACCATCCATCCATCTATTCACCTACCTATCCATCCATCCAGCTACCTACCCATCAATCAATCCATCCATCCATCCATCCATCCATCCATCTATCTACCCATCTGCCTATCTATCTACTGTATATATCCATCTGCATACCAATCTATCAGCCTAGCTATCCATCCATCCATCCATCCATCCATCCATCCACCTACCTATCCATCGATCTACCTACCCATCCACCTAGCTATTCATCTATCTATCTTATTGGCAACCCATATCTCCGCCTACCTATCCATCCGTCCACCCACCCCCTTATCCATCCATCCACCCACCTATCCGCCTACCCATCCATCCACCTACCTATCTATCTGCCTGCCTATCAGACCTACCTACCTGCCTATCTCTCTGCCTACCCATCTAGCTGCATATCTATCTTCTGTATCCATCTATCTGCCTAGCTATCCATCCATCCACCTACCTATCCATCTATCTACCTACCTTTCAAAGAATGTGTCAAAGTTTGATGGGTGTTGCTATGCTTTTTGATTATAAAAGAAACATTTTAGCGGTGTTGGTTTCTTGTGTACTGTGTGGTTGAGTGCTGGGGAGAAAGCATTTTCTATTTTAGTAAAGTGTATGCCACACCCTGTTATCTAACAACCGAAACATAACCCAAATACCAACTCTGCTCTCAGACAGCCTGCATTTCTAAACACACATTTATATTTTATAACAGCTTTACTTTAAAAGTTACTTGGATTAAATCATTTCTGACCTTTGACTTTCTCCTCACATCTACGAGCACTACTGTGAAAGAGAGTACACACAAATACAATAAGGCAAGCACTTAAACTGTATAAGTTAGGTCCTTTATACAACTACAGTAGAAACCTTTGACATTTTCTTTGTTAATCCACTTTGGAAAACCCATCTCATTATGTTATGATATATTGTTTTCTAAATAAATTGTCCAACATACTGTAAAAGAACATTCTGTGAAAATATAATATATAATATATATCTTTAATATTGACTAAGATCATGTCAAAGATTGAAATCATTGTGGAATGCGCCAAATCTCATCATTAGATCATAAAACGTTAGCCTGGATTTTAGAGACAGGGTCACAAAAAAATACAAAAACATGGGAAATAAAAGAAAAACATTGTACATCAAGGTACAGTATTTCCACAGTACAGTAGATACACTATAAAAAATCTGGATTATAAAACGGGCAGTTCTGGTTCTTCATTCTGATTGGTTGAAACGCATTCTAAGCCCTGATAAAATACACCGGTAACCTCACGGTTCAGACCACATTACATAAGTATCACTGCGCCACTGTTGCTGCCTACTGATTTATGAAAATAAACAACAGTGTCTTTAATCATATTTTTAATTTGTCTACAATTGCACAATTAATGGCGATATCCAGATAACTGTCAATAAATATTGTTGAGTCATCTCGTCGATAAAGAGAAAACGTTGTCTGAAGAGTTTATAACTCAAGTTCATACGTCCGCTATTATCCACTGGGTGGCGATCTTACCCAACTTAAACACTGACGCATTCACTCAACACTGAAAACACAGCGTGCAAGTTTTGATGGCTTTGAATCTAATCTTTCATAAGTTCTTCACAAAAATGGAATTATCTCCGCTTTTAGCTAAAACATTTGAGAGGTGATAAGAGAACAAATGAAGGTAGGATGAAACGTTTTTTTTGTTTGAAAGCGGATGGTCAGTTGCACGATATAAATGTTAATGTATAAATTAGATGAATGTTGATTTATAAAATAAACACCACAGTCTTAAATCATATTTTCATTGTGTCTTTGCTGCATCTCTGTTGGTTGGGAACTGCGCTCTGTTTCAGTCACACTTGATTCTGAGGAACTACTTTGTTTGGCGGAAGAGTAATATTTGTACTAATATAATTACAACTTACTTGTGTTTTATTTTATAAAATCCCTCTAACGTTATGCATATGAAGTAACCGTTTTATAAACGCAATAAACCCCCTCGAAGCAGTGGGGTTACAGTGCATTTTATAACAGTGTCGTGCCTAACAACGCCCCTTAGCTGTTATAAAATGCACTGGTAACCCACTGCTTCTTGGGGTTTATTGCTTTATTCACACACATTTTGCAGTTGCTTTTATCAAAAGAAATCTGCACAAACATTATTTTATCAGCATGTGTGTTCTTGGGATCGAACCCATGAACTTTTTGCACAACGAATGCAATGCACTACCAAACAGCTACAAAAGGTACTCGTAATATTACCTTGCTGAAGTAAAAACATGGTATATGTGAAAAGAGAGAGGAAGAGAGAGAGAAAAAGAAAGAGAGAGAGAGCAGGTGTGTGTGCGCGTGCAGGTCCAGATGAGAAACTCTCAGAAGAAGATTCTCTGGAGTGAAGAGCACATTGAATATTGATGCTCCACTCCTTCATGCAACACTCGCCTTTTATCTCTCTCTCTCTCTCTCTCTCTCTCTCTCTCTCTCTGTTCAGCACCTTTAAAATTCTTATCTTTTCATTTTCGCAGTATAAAGTAGCATTACAGCTTTGCTTTACTGTGCCGTGGTGTACAGAAAGGAAAGGCCACCCTTTATCTAATTACTGATGCATTTAGTCTGCAACACAACCATACAGAGGACACAAACACACATGCGTTCATTTATCACCGACGCACAGCGCATTCGCATGTAGTCAAGTCTTTAATCACCACTCTGACTGTTTGTTCGCCATTTCTGGGTGCAATAATACCGGCTGAAACTGTAATACAGCTCAGGTTTAATTCCTTGAGAGCTTTTCTGTATAATGAATGTTCACAGGCGCAAACTCATTGTTTATACATCAGGCTTGCAGAATTATTAAAGAGGAAAACACGGCCGCGGTAAATGGGGAAATTTTCAGCGGCTGCGTTTTTGCTTACTACACAGAGAATGCATTTTTAGCTTAGGACAATGAAAATATATTTTCGAGAAAGTATGGTACAGCACAGTACATTCAACGTGACTGGACAGGACATTGTCTCCTTTCTTTCAATGAGGTCATCAGGAGGCGTTTCTTAATCTGGTTGTCAATCTAGTAACTGATAAGATACGGATGACGTGAACTGCACTGCATTGCTCGCATTGGTGGTCGCTCCCGAAAATTGCTCATCGTTTGCATAAGGTTAAACTTTCTTGCATCGCTGAACACCCATCCGGTCGTCAACGGTCACTTTCGCTCGTGTCGCCAGAAGTCGGCAAGCTTTTATTAAAACGAATAAGATCATGTCGCACTGCTACTGCTAGTCGTAAGTGATGACGATTAGGTTACGAGGACCTGATGTTGTGGTCCGGCCTTTTTGGGTGCAGTGACGTGGTGATAAATGGATGAAGAACAGATTGTGTGGCTGGAGGTCACCGTGTCTTCTGCTGCATTCTGTTGTTTTTTATTATTCATTCGACAGCTCTTGACTGTGAACTCGAGTTCCCAGCAGCGCCCAGCTCAAATAAAATTTGCCTGCTTTCTGGGATAACATTTTATTCGCCTACGCAACCGACCGCACACATTTACAATCTACTAGATGGATAAAATCTATTCTTATTTTTTCGTGCAAATCCTATTTTAGCTGAAATGCCACATATTGAATCTAAAAGGATGTAAATTTCCAGCAAAATTGTGCCAACTTCTCATGTAAAATGCATAGGTCCATCTGCCACACAAGGGGAGAAAAGACAGGTGCAATATTACTCTTGGCCGGCCTGACGGCTGAAAGTAACAAAAGGGCAAGGCACAACTGGGAGATAAGTTAATGTTGTGCTATCTGATGACAACAGGCAGAAAATATCCCCAGTTGTGACTTATTTTATAACTCTGTTGTCGAATAAGTCAGATCCTAAAGGTCCTTCAGGACAGAGCATTGTCAAGAAACTTTGCAGGATGAACTACAATCTTAGCGGCATTATCTTCCATGCTTTTAAAGAGTCAATGTGGATTCTGATAACAGCACTGAACTTGTTTTGGGATCGAATGAATTAGTGGGGCTCCCTTGACACAACACATACAATCAGCTCCATAAATATCGAAAAAGAGGCACATTTTGTTTTTTGTTTTGGCTGTTTACCAACATGCATTCCAGTGACAATCATATAATGAATATTGGCTTAAAGTGCACTCTCTTAGCGTTATTTAGAGGGTATTCAAATCCAAATTTATGGAAGGGTTTAGGAATTACAGCCGTTTATTATGGAACACCCAATTTTTAAAGAGGCCAAAAGTAATGATATATATGAAATTGGAAGCTGTGGCTCTGACCCTATATCATATGGTTCAGGGAGATCTCCATGCAAGTGATACAGACAAAAACACAACAAATCCGTCAGACAGGAGGAATATTAGTAGATGCCAGATCAAACAATTTGGTACATTCTGAAAAAAAAAAACTGGTGAGCTTAGAGCAAGAAAAAAAATCTTGGAAGTCCATATAAGAAAACAATGGTGGATGATCGCATTATCATCTCCATGATAAAGAAAAAACCCACAGTTCACTGAAAAAATAAATCTGGCTGTATGTAAATGTTATGTAATTTAATCTGTAATATTAACAATAAAATATTAAGTTTGTATATTCCCATGAATATATCTAGTTTTAAGCTAATCAGCATTTGTAAAAAAATTTTTTTTAATGTATCCAAGTAATTCCAGCCAATATTTCTAGGCGCACACACACAGCAATTAATAACCTTGTTTAATTTACTCAGTACAAAATAATTACACTCAATTTTGTGCCTTGTCCAATTCACTTAATTGAAACAAGTAAATACAGCATGACCCACTTAAATTTGTTAAAATGACGTTAACTTAATCATTTTGTGTTGGGACTACATGAATGATTTTTGTTGATATTACTAAATGGGCAGTGGATTTGTATTTTCCAGAATGCTTTGTATGCAAATGCATTTGGAGAGTATTTTTTTTTATTAAGTGTTATTTTCTGCACTTTAGATAAAGAGAAAGACTTGATAGTGTTTATTGTTTGTTTATCTTATTGATTTAGAAGAGTTTGTGTTATATTTCGTCAATATTTAATTGAGTTTGGTTACCATCGTGGAGATGAGTGGTGCTGAGTTAGGTAGTGGAATGTAAGACACTTCACTCAATGAGCCCTAACCTTGCACTGTAAAAACTGTTACTTAGATCTAACTCAATAAAATTAAGGGAACATTTTCCAACTAATTTTTGTAAGTTTATTGAACTAACTGATATTTTGAATAAGGACAACTTAATAATATGTATTAATATGGATTTCAATGAATGCAATGAATAAATTAAGTACAACCAATGTCAAAAATATCAGCATATTATACACAGACTTAGGTAAATTTTAAATGACAAAAATACTAGTTAATGTCTTCTGATTTATTAATTAATTTTATTATTATATGATTTATGGTTTGTTGTTGTTCTTTTATTCCGTGAGATGAGGGCAGGAAAAGTTTATTCAATGAACGCACCCACTCGTTTGGGCAGCTTTAAAGCGCAACATACATTTAGCGTGTTCGTTAAGAATTACTCAAATTATTCTGTAATTTAAACTCATATTTTGATTAGAAAAACAAAAAAATTGTAACACAGTTTACTCATTTTATTTAGTTAAATCTACTAAGGCACAGAAACACTTTTTATAGTGTGGTAATACCATTGTGAAGATGAGTTTCATATGCTGATCTTATGCATCAGATGTAATTGTTATTAACATGTAAACATGTGCAATTTGATTACATGTACCTTCACAATACACCAATACATTTGAAAAAAACAAAGTAGATCTAACTTAAAAATCCTAATATGAAAATTCAAATATTAAGTTGGATTCAATCAAAAATATACATTTATAACTCTATGTAGAGCACAAATCATATTTTTTTAAGTAAACCAAGCAGATATTTTTTTTCAGTGAAGCAAACGTCACACTTAAAACTCCAGACCTTTAACATGTTTTATTTATGAGGAAATTATTCAACAACTTGAAAATACCAGTCTATAAAACAGCTTTTAAGTCAACTGTCCCATTACTTTTGGCCTTTAAAAAGGGGAAGCTACATATTAAACGGCTGTAAACACGCCCGCCGACAGGGGGGGACAAACGGGTCTGTTGTCCCGGGCCCAGGATGAGGGGGGGCCCAGAACTGGAACCTATGGAATAATTCAGTATTTCCCATACATTGATTTATCTGTCACAGAATCAACACTGGCCGCCACAAATAGATTTTTCATGATTCCCATTTACATTTTAATTTTACTATTTATTCATTGTAGCGAGCGCTCAGCGGCGCGCCTCCCTCCTCCCTCTCTCGTTGCATGCAGCGCCTCAACAGCGCGCCCCCTCCCCTCTCTCTCATGTTGCAAGCACCACCGCGGCTCTCTCAACAGTCAAAAGTATTTTAACTCCGCGTTCCTCTGTGTACTTTCTTTTTCGCGTAAACGTCAACAGTCACGGATGTCACTGATAGAGAATATGGCTGATCGAGTTCATCATGAGTGACTTAACAAAAGGTCAGCATTACCACACATACCCGTTCTGGTTTGAGTCTGTGTCCGAGCTCTCTCCTTACCTATGATGCGGTATGCTCGTGCACGAGTTTTGTAGTAACAGCAACCGTGTATTCTCTCATATTTCTGAATTGGCAACAAATACGCTATACGCGATATACAATAAACTACCACTCGTATTTCAAATAAAAAAGCGCTCATAACTCAACAACACTGATGAGAAGAGCAACATCAGTACAGCCTCAATGTTAATGTATGTTAATGTATGATGATTTTGTCAGATGAGGGCGTGTTTTTAGCAGCAGTTTTCATTTCATTTATTTATTTAGATGAGACAATGCACGTACATGAACGTGCAATAAGAGTTGACGTAAATACGCCAGATTTAGCACAATGCTAATTTCCATCCGTAGTCCCACAGT
Organism: Paramisgurnus dabryanus; assembly: GCF_030506205.2. Lineage (NCBI taxonomy): Eukaryota > Metazoa > Chordata > Actinopteri > Cypriniformes > Cobitidae > Paramisgurnus > Paramisgurnus dabryanus. Next base: position 36,177,782 of record NC_133341.1, on the reverse strand, counting down.
TAAAGAAAGAGCTGATTGGATTTACATTAACATACATTAACAAGGAGTTACTGGGTCGTTACTGGGTCCTGTTTGGTCACTATTTTATAGACAACAGAACAAATAATATGTAAAAATAGCATTCAGTTGTGTTAAAATGCAATATAATGTGACAGATTAGAGTAAAACACGAGGCAATGACGCCACATATATGCTAATCGGCGTGTGACGTCATCACCGCCACAGTCTCTCAAAATCCTGTGGGAAACACTGCAATTGTTAAAAAATAAAGAAAATATGCATATTTGTGGGAAAAAATCTAATATTTGAGATACATAAAACTTTTTATTTGTTTTCTTCCTGTACTAGAAATAGTGGTCAAGAAACCCCCCGCCCAACACAAAAATGGTTTGGCCACTGATAAAAATTTTATGATGTCATTTGATTTGAAGTTTAGTACGCTCAAAATATCCGGTCAGACTCAGCACAAGTCCGGTGCTCAGAAAAGAAAAGAAAAGAAAAGAAAAGAGAAGAAGAAAATAGAGGTTTTCAAAAGAGGGGGTTGACGTTATATAAATTAAAGTTATTTTGTGTCAGCATATAGTGTCAGTACTGCATTTAACTACTATATAAATGAATACAATGTATAATAATGCAATATTCGTGGGTCATGAATCGGATAATGCCAAATGTCTTGTTACCAGTAAAAAGTAGGGGGGCCGAGGGGCCCTCTAAGATTATCTTGTCCCGGGCCTAGGCAAGACTGTCAGCTGGCCTGGCTGTAAACCCTACCGTCAATTTGTATGTGAATACCCTAAAGCTGAGTGTGCACTTTAAGCTAATATTCCTTGTATGACAGGAATAAATGTTGGTAAACCACTAAAATAACACAAAATGTGCATCCAGCCCAATATTAATGGAGCTGACTGTATAGAAAAATAATGTACACTACTGTAGCTATAACTGGTAACCCAATGAAAGCAGGTTAAGGTGTTTACATGCCACGCGAAATCGGCTTTTGCTTACGCCGTTTATGGGCTTTCCCCGATAAAGGAAAACCGTTTTACGCCAGTGTTTCCCATACATAGGCTCTACTTGGGCGCTGCGCCCAGGTAAATTGCGACCCGCCCAGGTAAAAAAAATCACTTTACAAATTTCCGTATTTTCTGAACTCGACTGGATGACCCGTGTTTTGGAGAGAGAGAGAGAGAGAGAGAGAGAGAGAGAGAGAGAGAGAGAGAGAGAGAGAGAGAGAGAGAGAGAGCGAAAGATAGAGCGCGAGAGAGAGAGCGCGAGAGAGAGGTGGGGGTCGGGTGACCGTGAAGATGATGCACGCGTCATAAACTCATCATCCAGCGCGGCAAACTGGATCAACTGCAGCAGCACATACGGAGCAGCCAGGGAACACACTGCGAACAAAATGGTCGCATATGCTTATGTGCATATGTGTTTATAGCATCTAAGTTGGCTTCATTTTGCGTGCAAGCACGTTGTGTCTCTCCGGTTGAGTGTCCGTTCACGTGCTCTCTGTTTCTCAATGAATTGGGCGCGACGCGAAGCAACCTCAGTGTCACATTGTATCCTTTCATGTTTCTGAACTTGAGCAGAGTTTTACCATTAGAGGTCTTTCTTCACTGAGGACGCGGGACCCGTACGGTTGCGGGTTTATATTTTAAATGGTCAGATGGGTCCGGGTCGGTCCTAGTTCATTACTTCGGGTCCCAAGTCTGATTAATATTGTGTGTAAAACCCGAGTCGATCGGAGAACGGCCGTGAGCGCTACCGTGCTAAAGCTCGAGTGCTGTTTTAGCGTGCCTCCGGTTTCTATGGCGATAGCAACCGGCTCTTGTCACGACCACGCGCCGCTTCATTTTCTTTATCCCTTTTTTTAATCTTACTATTAATAGACAATATCTTTACTAAAATCTAAACAGTTAGCACAGAGATTGTAGCAAAAAGCAGTGCTAATACTGAATGAGCAAAGCTCTAGCTGACTCAGGATATAAAAAAACGCAAAGCTGTAATGTAAAGTCTGTCATCGGGACAGCAAGTAGACTTTTAAATCTGAAATAATTAGTGGATTAAGCTTTTTTTAATTGGCAAAAGAGAAATAGAAAGCAGAAGCAGTAAAAGTGCCTATATAGAAGTTATTAACATTATAACATCAGTCACATTTATAATCTATAGACCTGCACTGTCTATTAATATACTGTACATAGTATTGTATATAATTGAGTTTGATAAAAGGGGTCATCAAATTGCTTCATATATCAGTGCAAAAACATAAAGTGTTTTCGTGGTGCTTTGACAAACAGTGTCAGCTTTGTTTATGGCAAAAAAAGTTTGGGGTGGTTAGATTAATGAACTATAATGTGAAATTAATATGAATGTTTTATAAATCAAAGTATTGTGTTGTGTCACACATTATTAGTTCTTTGTTACATGTATAGTAGACCATTTTTTGTCGGTGGATAATAATGATCGCCCTTTTCACCAGCTACCACCACAAGTAAATTTCAGATCTGTGGGAAACACTGTACGCGTTTACATGACCCCACATGTTATCAGTTTATTAAGCATAATCGGCGTAAGACTGTGCATGTAAACGCACTCAATGAGTTTCCTAGTAGGAAAAACAAATATCACCCACACAAAGTTAACTCATCAATTAAGAGAAAACGCTTCCCTGCCAATGACAAGTTTTTCCCACAATCCGTATTTCCGCTATTATCCACCCGGTGGAGCTCTTACCCAACTTATAAATCCAAAAGCAGCCCCTTAGGGCAAACAGTAAGAACCAACTGTTTTACAAGCAAAAGTCCTTCACAAAAATGCAATTATCTCAGCTTTTTGCACAAAATTTTGTATTTTTGAAGAAACCTACCCATATTTGAGAGATGATAAAAGAGAACAAATAAAGGTAAAATTAAACTTTTTTTGTTCATTCATTTGATTTATTGTATGTTTATATATTTAAAGAAGAACATTTTCTGGAAGGCATTAAACTTTTGTGAAAATCGTAAAAAATGCTGGCGCTGGCTAAAAGTGTGACAATTGGAGACAACGAGCGAGATATTATTTTAAAAAGGAACTTCTTATTTCTCCAGATTAACAAAACCTTGAGAATGTATTACAAAAATCTTACAAATTGTAGCTTTAATGACCCCAGATAAGCCATACCATGATTTTGATGAATTCCTGTTACTCAAATCCTTTAATGCTGCTCACCAAAAAGACTTAGTGAGACTTATAAAGACTTACTGATTTATGCACATATCAGTGCATCTATAGAGCAAACAAATGATACTCTGTGAGCGTTTACTTTGTAGGGTGTTTATATTGACAGAGATTTAAGTGCTAGAGGGCACAGAGCAGCAGCACTGTTGGTTGTAAGCAGAGGATCATAATTGACTGCTGTATCCCATTTGCAGTCGCTGCCTCATTTTTGCATAAAATTGAACATTGCTCATCTTTGTCATATTGTCGAGGGTTGAACTTAAAAAATGAATAATTTATGGGTTGCTTTTTAGCAGTTATGGAAAGAACAGGATTAGGCACTCACATCTCCTTCCATGTATTCTTCAAAGGCCAGATTTATGCACTTAAGGTGGAGAAGATTGAGAGGATTTAGTATTTGATAGCATCTCGAGCATTTCAAGAGGGTTCGTCCTTGCCCACAGCTCTGATGCTACCCAACAGATACCCGATAATCTCACAAAACCAGGACGTCCGTTTAGCTTGTTTACGCCTCAGAAAGAGGAAGAAAAGCAATGATCAAAGCCTGTCAGTTGGGCGATAAAGCTAAGCATATTTTTGTATTTTGCTGAAATGAAGTTTAAATCTCCTTTAATGCTTTATACTACTTGCAAATGATAAAAATGGATTGCAACTAATGCAATAACACCCATTTCTTTATGAGAAAGTACTTTTATGAAAGAGATGTTTATGGCCCAATAAAAAGCTATTTAAAATCTTTGTGATATTTATAGTGTTGCGCTCTCGCTCTCTCTCTCTCACATAAGTTGATCTAAACACATGTTTTGGCATCTGTAGGTGCTACCCCACTAAGCCACTGTGCTGCCCCTTTATGTCTTTATTTATTACAACCAATGTAAACCCCTTGTCATACACTTTGGGCCCTAAATGGGCGTGTCCGAATCCACTTTTGCTCATTTAACGACAAGAAAAATGGTTTGTTCACCGAGCGCATGGTTGAAAGGGTTGGTCGTTTATAATGGGTAATGGGAGTATTTTGGGCGTAACGTGCAATAAACCAATGAGAGTCTCGGCTCTCATCCCCTTTAAAAGCCAGTTGTGCTGGCGCTATGTCTAATCCCTATTTAGATGACGGACTTTGTAAACTGAAAAACTAAGCGGAGGAAGAAGATCCCCAGTTTAAGATTAATGTTAAATAATTGTGTTGTTTTTCACTCGTATTGAAATTTTATTTTTTTATTAAAACCTTTAAAACCCGTTTTCATTTAGTCAGAGAAGTAAAAAAGCAGGCTTTTAAATTGCTTTAAATGTATGGCTATCCAATATCATCAAAAAATAATTTACAAGTATGTAAGAAAAAGTTTGTACTCTAAAAATACTTTATTTGTAACAAACAAGAGATAAAGAATTTACAAACGGCTCTCCGCATGTTTCAGCACTTGGATAGCGTCAGTTTTTTTAAGGATTACTTAAAAATGTTTCTCATCCCACCATATCCACAAGTACAGGGTCATCATTTACAATAAATCCGTGAGGTAGCATTAAAAAAAAAAAAAAACATTTAAAAACAGATGCATTTGTTTAAAGCAAAGCATTTATTTACTTAACAGGCTGCAGGTGAAGCAGCTCTTTACGCCTTCTAATGTCTCTCATTTAATCCTCATTTATGTCCAAGAGACTCAATAATAATCTTTTACATTCAATCCTTTAATCCTTCATATTTAAAAGCGTTTTTGTGCTGCTGTGCATTCATGTATGTGATAAGCAAACCCGCGTTGTCGTCCCGTTTATAGGTGCATATTACTAATGCGCTCTTTAAATAACAAAAAACATATTGCGCCATTGACTTTAGACCAGGTTTTTGCTGGTCAATATTTTAGTTGCGTCAAAATAGCAACGTGCCAACAATGCGCCTGAACACACCTTGTTTTCAGACCAGAACGCCCATGGGCGCAAAAGGGGGCGCAAATGCATTTGCTATTTAAAAGTGAAAATGATAATTGTGCAAGGTGAAAACTAGCAAAAGACACTTGCGTCGCGCATTGCGCTGCATTGGGCCGGGTGTAAGATAGAGCCCTTAGTGTTAATCTGAAATTATCACCTTACCGTTTCCTGTATGTATATCTGCACACAATATACAGTATGTGGATGTGAATTTTAGCCTCACCTACACGAATAACCTAATTTGGCATTGAAACCTAAGAAAAGGCCAGGTTATCTTCTTATTTTCACCCGCTGTATTAAGTTCATTCAAACAGATGACAAGCCTGGTGTGAAAGACGCTTCAGGCTTTATATTAGGGACTAATTAAAGTTCTTCTCTCAGTACGCACTTTGTTAAGACTTTTTCGAATCAATGCCGGCGCGGTGTCCATTTAACATAAAAGAAAAAGACTATATTGTGCTTAAAGAATAGTCAGATTTTTCCTTTCACGTTTATCAGACTGGCGGTGATTTGCATGGATTACTTTTGAAAACAGCTATCATCGTAAAGCCGCCGCTGTTGGACAGATGCCGCATTATTTGTTGCTCATTGATACGCTACAGCCTTTCTGGAACATTTGACCTTCCTTCTTTAGCCGAACCAATTTGTCACGGCAGAGATGCTGAGATAATAGGTTTAGGTATCACGGAGGGAATCTCAGCCCTTTGTTTGCTATGCTTTATCGAATCATAATGAGAAGAAGAACGAGAGTTAGAGAGGAGAAAGGAGGCTGAGCTCCCATTAATTATCCCTGATCAAAAATCAGTCACGTTGCGATGGAGGAGAATTGAAAACAGCCAATTTTGGCGAACGTTTCCCGTGACACCTCATTACAGAAGGTACCCTGCTGTTTTTAAAAGAAAGGTGCTTTATGATGCCAGAGAATCCAGTGGTGCTCAAACTTTTCATCGTGCTATGGACTATGGTAGGCTCGTTGACTAAGTACAGAAAAATGGTAAAAAAAATGGTCCCAATAAGTCACTGGGGCAGTACCCTCTAAATAGGTCCTAATATACGTATACCATATAGGTACTTTTATGAACACTTTATGTGCAGTTGTGTACTTTTTAAAATGGTACCATCCCATTGACATCTAGGGACCATTTTGGACCATTTTTCGGATAATGTATCATGATCCAAAACCCAATTGTTGACATGTTGGTTACCAACTAAGAGACTCCACAGGATGGTTTTTAAGGACAATATTTGGCTGAGATTTGAAAATCTGAAATCCGAAGGTGCAAAAAAAAAAACAAAATAATAAGAAAACATCAAATGTCCTTAGCAACATATGTTACTAATGATAAATAAATGTTTGATACATTTATGGTAGGAAATATTCAAAATATACACTTGCAGCATTCTGAAAAGGTGAAATGTTTTTAACTTGATGCGGAGCAAACGCGCCTGGAAAAAACAAGCACGTTGCACTGCATGTGGTCGCTTCCTACTAGGGATGTTAACAATTAATCGATCTTCAATTAATTGTAGATAAAAATTTAATTGATTTTTAAATAAAACTTAAAGATTGTTGAATAAGCAAGATCATGCACTTGTGTGCGGCGCCTGCACAAACCACATACAGCCGGAGAAAAAAATGAAGTGAGTGCGGAGAAGCTAAACTAGCCATGATCATAACGAGGCTCGATGCCAAACACACATCTGGGCTTTTTAACGTCATGCGAGACGAGACTGGCTGCCAACGCAATGAAATGGCATTTAATAGGGTCCGATACTTAAAAAGCAAATATGGTTAGCATACTGAAAGCAACAAGTTGCTCGGAACGCGATGTGAACAACTAGAAAAATAACACTTGATGATAATGAAACTTTTATTTTGACATGTCATGGACTATCCAGTTCTATCCAAACTGGAGATCTATACTTAGTTGTTGCCATCAAATAATGTACTGTTGCACTATATTGGTGTTTTAAAGAAAAGTAAATATTTTTACAACATGAGAAATTATCGATTAGCCAACACGCTAATATCCAAAACAGATATGGCAGTATGTACACAATGCGCTATTCTCATCACTAATTAGGTCATATGTTTCTTCTAATTTTAACAATCCATGTTTCTGAGGTTCTTATTGAAAATGTGTAAAACTATGCATTTTCTGTTTTTTGATGGCTGAATGACCAGCATCCGCTCTGGACGTCCATCCCTCAGGACAAACGCAGCCTCGGTTTGGGATCAACATGGCAGTGGGCCAAATAAGGCGTATAATATACTACAGTATATGTGACCCTGGACCACAAAACCATAAGTCGCATGGGTATATTTGTAGTAATAGCAAACAATATATTGAACAAAAATATGCCAAAAATGATATTTAAGGCAGGGTCCATGATTTTTGAAAAACACTTTGGAAAAGGGAGTCAGGCTGACTACCAAAAGACACTTGTAGCCAATAAGCAGTAAGGGGGGTGTCTACTAACCAACATCGTTGCCTGGGTTGCGTATGTGTGGGGCGGATCTATCAAAAGAAGATCCATATTCTATTTGGGTAAGGGTGTGTTTTTTTTAGGTGATTTCAAATGTCAACATTGGCTTTCAGAGATCATGCACCCCGCCTTTAAAGGTGCAGTGTGTAACTTTTAGAAGGATCTATTGACAGAAATGCAAAATTATATACATATCTATATTACTAGTGGTGTATAAAGACCTTACATAATGAACTGTTATGCGTTTATTACCTTAGAATGACCCATTTTTATCTACATACAACAGGGGACCCCTTTCATGGAAGTCGCCATTTTGTGCCGCCATGTTTCTACAGTAGCCCTAAACAGACAAACTGCCCTACAGAGCGCTTTTTTACTCCATTTTTTTTCTTAGATAACAGCATGTTTGTAATGTGGTGGCTACCGAGCTTCTCTATGCGTTTCAGGGAATGGTGGACTGGGTCGTTGGTTGCAATTTCACTGCTAGATGCCGCTAAAATCTACACACTGCACCTTTAAGTAAAGATCATGTTCAATAATGATATTTTAGACTTCATTAGGACAACTTTTAAAAGGCAGTTTTCTCATTATTTCTCATTACTCTCATTATACCCTCAGATTTAAGATTTTTTAATCTTGGCCAAATATTGTCCTATGCTAACAAACCATACTATATCTATGGAAAGCTTATTTACTTAGCAAAAAAAAAAAAGACCAATGTTACTGGTTTTGTGGTCCTGGGTCACATTTGTTTTGATCGTCTGTAAATAACTCTTGACATTCAAGAACTATGAGTTGTCATACCTCAAGTTAAAGGAACAGTATGTAGGATTTAGGGCTGCAACTAACGACTATTTTGATAGTCGACTAGTCACCGACTATTGAAACGATTAGTCGACTAATCGAATAATTATAATTTTTTTCTAAAATTTTGCATGAGATTGCTTTAATTCTGTGGAAAATGATAGTAAACACAAAAAAGAAGGGGGTACTTAAATAATTTTTTTTACATTAAATAAAAACAAGTTTTAAATTTTTAATAGTTGCAGCTACTATGATTTTACCAAAACCAGTTATGTATTTCAGCTATTTTAATATATATATATATATATATATATATATATATATATATATATATATATGCTTTTTTTTAAGTTTTGAAGGTTTAAATCAAAACAAACCAACTGCAGTTGAATTGATATTAATTTGAATGCACAACCAAAAAACGAGATTTCTGAAAAATAAAAATAAAACAGTTATATAAACTCAGCGAGGGCATTCGCCTGTTGTGGGGTGCACGTCTGCATCTTTTGCAGAAAGGGGTCCATGGTGGCTCTCTTCTTCACACTGCATGCATTTAATTTAAAATACTTTTGTCAGGCATAACGTTAAATCATTTATTTATTTATTTTAAAGTGAAAAAACGCTTATAAAATGTACAATGTACATCCAAAACAAAACGTATTGGCTTCCATGTTATTTAAATCTTACCGAGGCGAGTCAAACTCCATTTCATTCAACTGTCCTATGTGCTTTCTCTTTAAATGTTCATGCATGACCGAGGTGCTGCCGTGATACGCAAAGACTGCTTTGCAAACCATTTTTATTCGCCGTATCCAGGCTAAAATGCTCCCAAACTTCAGATGTTTTGGTATGCGCAGCTGCTGCGTTGGACGCCGCCATTTCTGTTATCACTGAGCAGAGAAGCTAAGTCTCGGCAGAGTTTGTAATGAAGAGAGATGCCTCACTCGGCCGGAAAAAACATGTCTGGCGACAACTTCGACAATGATATTCATTGTCGACTATTTCTATTATGAATTTTTGACGACAACGTCGACGAATCATTGCAGCCCTAGTAGGATTGTGGCCAAAACTGGTATTGCAATCACAAAACTTATGGCTAAAACTGGTACTGCAATCACACAGCTGGTGGCCAATACACAAAATGACAACATAAACATCAGTTGAGGGCTGCAACTTTTTAAATGACAATATCCTGGCCAGATCACTGTTGTCAGTGATATAAGTATTTAAAATGAAAATGATTTCTTAATGTCTAGTGACATATCAGGGCCATTTTATAATTAATTGATATAAATTTCTTACATACTGTTCCTTTAAGTTTCTTTCTGAATAGAGATCGTTCTGGGAGGTAAATCGGTTTCTTCTTAGCAAAAACAACAGTAAAACAGATGAAGCAACCCATAGAAAAAACAACTCAGGCGTTCAAAGCACAATTACAGACAGAATTTTCTGGGGACATTTCATATTCATAGTGCAGATTGGGCTTTTCAAGACTGATTCACAAAGAAATGATGAATTATTGACTGAGAACACTTGCTAGGTGATATCCACTCCAGTGAAGCGGAGAGGCTCTGTAGCACATTATTGAAAACAGGAGTTCATCCGACAGTATCTCTTCAGAAATTTATAACGGTTTACAACCAAACTCATTGGTGGATTTGATGTGTATCTTTTTATTCTTTTATTATACTATATCAGGACAAGCATCCACAAAGGAAATTAACAAGTAGCCACTTCCATTAATTTTATTACACGAGAAGTCAGCCATAGTAAAATCGCCTTGTAAAGCTCTGTTTTACATACAGTTCAGTAAGCAAATAAGTACAGTTCATATTAGTATAAAATCCAGTTAGCTTATTCGTACAAAGTGAATCATACACCTGTGCACGATTGTTGTAAAAAAAACAAAACAATAAAGAAACCCCGAAAGCAAATCGTACAACGACATATACGAAAGTGGTCGTACAAATTAGCCATCTCGTAAAATATGTACGAATCGCCATGAGATTGTGTCAATAAAACTTCACTTTATAAAGGAATCCATTTGCTCGCGTATGGCCATGTTTGTTTGTTTGAGAAAGGTGATTGTATTTTAAACCGCGTATTGATTTTGTTAAGTATCAACTGACACCACCCTGTCAAGTCGAGAAAAGCCCGTTTTGCTGTCGACAAATCTGTGTAACATGTTTGTCTATTAGCCTGTGAGATTAAGGATGTCACAGGTCTTTAAGCACAGGCTAACAGCTGACGTATGAGTCTTTATCCAGTGCACATACATCTTTCAAACTGACCGAAGCACTGACCCACCGTCTCCCCGCTGGACGTGTGGCCCTGCTCCAATAAATAAACCGTAAAGAAGAGTGTTTATCATCTCTAGATCAAAGCCTGTGGATGAGTGTAATGACAAATGGTAGAGGAAAGTCATCCCTGTTACAAGTGGATGGCCCTCTTTGGTAAATATGACACCAATCATCTGCTTTCTACCGGCCCTAAAACATCAGACAACAGGTGAAGTCTAAAGCGCATTAAAAGATATGATTTGTTTTGTTAACTGTAACTTGGGACATGACTCGGTTAAGCCTTTGTGATAGATACGGATTTATCATTATAATTACCATGGGGGAACACTATGCACAGGATTGCTGTATTACCGTTTTAGTAATAATTCAAGAGTTTAGGTTCAAATATCTAAAGTTTTGAGTATCAGCATAAAGTTGCTTTTTCTGATCATTTACCACCCACCTTTTACAGGAAGAGCCTATCTGACCAAGATTGCAACGATAGGCTCCGTTTCAAATAGCTCTTTATAAACCTATTGGTAATGTCATGGACATTACGTCCATGTTTTTTACAGTTTATGGGCACACGCTTCATATTCATATGTTTGGATTTGAAAATATATTCAATTTTAACCTTCATATATTAACATCAGGGGCAACAAATACATTTCTAATTTTACAACCCGTACTGCGAAAATAGTTTTTCCTGGTCAATGTATAAAAGTTTTATAAAATGTATGTGTAAAATTATAATTATATTTTTGGAGTTGAAAATATATTTAATTTTAACCTTATATATATTTTTCGGCACATATATGTTTTGGACATTTTTTGTACATTTTATATTTTTTTATAATATATATAGGCCAAAAATTAGTTTTAAATATATGCTAAATTTTGTAGAAAGTAAAGCCTAATTAAATCATATTTTTGGATTTGAAAATATTTAGTTATATTTAGTTTTAACCTTCATATTTACATCAGGAGCAACTAAAATATATTTCTAATTTTACAACCCATACAGCAAAAATATTTTTCCTGGACAAAATATAAAAGTTTGTATAAAATGTATAATTATGTGTAAATTAGGGGTGACCCCGAATAGTCGAAGATTCGATGCATCGATAGGAGAAGCCTGATTCGACTACCAATCTCACAGTCGAATCGTCGCAGATGTGTTATGAAATGAGGATCATTCAATTTTGGCCGTATATGGGTGCACACATTATCTGATTTCACATATAACAGCTTTCTCACAGTATATTAATATACTGCATATTATGATAATGCTGCAAATAATATGTGAAGTAGCAGCTTTCAATAAATATTTTTAAAATGCGTTAATAAATCCAACAACCCCTGTGACCGGGCTACACGTCCAAGAGGTTTCTATGTTAATAAACCATTGCCTCTTTGTTTCTACATTTAAAAGACAAAGCTGGCAAATTATATTATGCCTTTCGTTCTTTTAATAATTTCTATATTTTATTTTATTTATAAATCACTTTGGGTTATCTGATTTAACTACTTGGCTTGTGTTTTGTTTCCGTGCACTTGAGGCATTTTGCACATTTGTTCTGCACTTTGTAACTTCTGACCTTATTTTATTTAAAAAATTGTATTTATTATAAACGTAAATTCTGATCTAATTTAAGTATGTACATTTTGGATAGCTTTTCGTTGTATCGATGTTGCGCTATTGCGTGCTGGCCATGCTTGCGCATGTAATTTAGCCGAACGGGATAAGTGCTCTGCGTCTCATATTTAGGAGTTCATCAAACTAAACATTAAAAAACGGATGTTTTTCGACGAGTATACGTTTTTAAAATGTATTTAAAACATAGTGGTTATCTTGTCAAAACAGGTAAGCCGTTTTTTTTTTATTTCGGTGATGAAACGGAAGTATCTGCACCGAACCTATTTCTGCCTGACACGAATGTCTTTCTTGTGATTTAATATTATGGTGGGTCGGTGTTCACTTTCAAATGATAGCAAAGAGATTCCTGAAATAAATAATATCATCCGGTCTTTCTGTATCTAAAGTTAAAACAGAATCATCCGGTCTTTCTGTATCTAAAGTTAATACAGAGATGATCAAAGTCAAACCAAGCAAGGTATTTCTGTGCTAAATAATAACGCGTAGTGTCTATAAAATTATTAATTTCAGTGTTTTTCTTGTTATAAATTAACGTTTAATGAATTGTATATAAAGATTAGTTTTAATCATTTACAGTCACAATCACAAATTATTTGTCATTTCTCATTTGTCGGTTTTTTTTGGTCATGACTGCTTTGACGCGCTATCTCCAAATTGAATAAAAACACTGAATTGTAGCCGGAGTTTCCAAGGCAGGATCACCTTTGTTATTTTTTTAGGTTTAGTTATCAAAATGTATTTTTGTGTGATGTTCTGTAGATCGTGGCTTTAAAATGTTATGAGGAATAATTAAACAAATGTTGCCTTACATTTGACCTTAAAAATATATATATATATAAATGCATCGTCAGTTTTGTCTTCGTTTATTACTTGAAAGACAGTTTTGGTCACTTTATCAGAAAGTTGTGTGCTGCTTGTGAAAGAAAATAAAAGTTACCAATTTGTACCTGGTCTGGCCCCCTCCCAACCCATGCACACAAACATAGATGATTCGACTATCGGTCGACTATGGAAAGATTCGACAATTCTGATTCGAATATGTAAATCCTTAGTCGAGGACACCCCTAAAAATTATAAGTATATTTTTGAAGTTAAAAATATATTTAATTTGAACCTTTTCACATAAAAAGTTTTTCTTCCAATGCGAAAAATATATATGCTTTAACATATATATATTTTTAAATATATTTAAAAATGTAAAAAAATGCTCCAAGTCTTCTTCTCCGTTTAGTGTATCTCTGTGGCAGAATTACAGCACCACATACTGGTCTGGCATGTATACTACATCGATTTGATTTGTACGCAGATATTTCTTGAGACGTTGCCTCGTTTACAGACTTTTTTATAATGTGGAATAAAGACGATTGGATGAGATAAGCTCTGGCTTCGTGTGAACCATGCTCGACTGAAACAATAAAACACAAAATTAATTGGCAGATTTGTCGGCATATAACTAATTAAACACTTTTATTTTAAGAGTGTAAGGCACTAACCTGGCATACTTTAGTAAATCCAGTGCTTGGTTTGATGTCTTGTAAGCATTGCTTCAATTTCAGATCTACTACCTTACTGATCTATCAGACTGAATGGACTGTGGGCGATATGCGAGGTAAAACTGATCCCAGTTACACCCTGACTGTAAACTTCAGGATATCTGTGTAGCATCATCACACTAATGGTCAATAATACAGGGGTGATTATGGCTGCCATCCACAATGGCTCCTCTTTTGCTTCTCCTAACAGCTTTATGCCAGTAGCAAAACAGTGGAAGTGTAGATAAAATCCATAAGCTCTCTTCAGATCATATCTCAAAATGTGTCAGAGCTGTGATGTGTGAGATTTCATCGCTGCATGTAATTGCACCAAGATCTTGTGTGCGTGCAAATGTCTGTAAGGTCTGCGGGGGAGACGGGGTGGGGGGTTTGTCAGATTGGTGCTGTGTTTGAATATAAATGAACTTTTCTAAAGCTGATGAGAGATTAGAAACACACACAGACATACAGACAGACAGGTGTGAGAAAGCCTCAGCATGTTCGCCAGAGAGACAGAATATGTGGGATTGGTTTCACTCGCTCTTGCAACATTCGCTTCCGTTTCACACCTCACAGGAGAATCTTTATCGCAGTGAGAACTGCCAGGCAACCTGCGTTTTGAACTGAAATGTACAATATGCACATATGAATGCATATATTAATAGAAACGAAATTGAGTAAACTTTGTGGACGTATATTTATACATTTACAATGACACCTATGCATACACATATATACACACAAACATAGTGTTGGCCCCTTCCTGATTATTTTTTTTTTTTTTGCATGTTGATCACGCTATAATGATTCAGATCATAAAAACATTTTTAAATATTAATCAAAGATAACACAAGTAAACACAACATGCAGTTTTTAAATAAAGGGAAAAAATCCAAACCCACTTGGCCCTGTGTGAAAATGTTTTGCTCTGCCACAGGACAATGAATCAAAACACACCAGCAAGTCCACATCTGAATGGCTGAAGAAAAACAAAATTAAGACTTTGGAGTGGCCTGGTCAAAGTCCTGGGGCCTCATGTATAAAACTGTGCGTAGGATCCTTACTAAAAGTCTACGTATGCACAAAAGCCAAAAATGGCATACACCAAAAATTATGAAGACAAAGCAATGTCCCCCTTATAAATCACAGATCACCTGCAAGTGTGCGTACATGAATCATTTTATTTTCCCACCCTGCAAGCCCATTCTCCAATCAAGTTTGTTTTTTTTATAAATCACAAACTTTGCGTGGGAACTGGCGTACGCACGTTTCCAGCTCCATTTTGTGCGTACGCACGCTTTATACATAAGGCCCCAGATCTCAATCCTATTGAGATGCTGTGGCATTACCTTAAATAGGTGGTTCATGCTCGAAAACCCTCCAATGTGACTGAACTACAATCAGTTTTTTACACAGGGCTATGTGTGTTTGGATTTTGTTTTCCCTTCATAATAAAAACCTTCATTTGAAAACTGCATGTTGTGTTTACTTGTGTTATCTTTGATATATTGAAATATTGTTCACTGTTAGTTTTATGTTAGCTAATGCATATTATGGTAAAAAAAAATACAATGTTATTGTATGTACCGTACGTGTTACGTATACATACATACATACATACATATATACATACATACATACATGTACACACATAAAATAAATAATAAATGCAATACACTGACATATGTTATAATAGCATAGCACTGATAGATAGACACAGACAACAGCTGCTCGCTCTCTCTCTCTCTCTCTCTCTTATAGTCCATCTTGCTTTAGATCCACTAGAGATCTACGGCTCTTATATCTACTGCTGCTTGGCACAGTCCTGCTGCTTCAACCCAGAGAAAAATTACCCACGCTGCACCTGCACGCTCATGTACAGCACATATTCTCTAAATAATATTAACATGAAAAGGCACTAACAGGCCATTTTACTTCCATAGTATGAGTGAAATAGGACATTCAGAAGGAAAAATATAAGGCAGGGCTTCATTTTATATACTGGGATTTAACTGGACATTTGAAAGTTGGCATTACATTCCCCCTGCTTTCTATATGGGGTTTTTAAACTCAAGGGTAAAACTCAATACCATTGATGTATTTAAGTGTTTAAGCTTCTCCTTAAGATATATCATTATTTGCACTTATGGCTTAACATGTATCACAATAAAATAAACCAACATTAAATGTGACCCTGGACCACAAAGCCAGCACTGGTATATTGGTAGCAATAGCCAACAATACATCGTACGGGTTTTTAGGCCAAAAATCATAAAGAAATTAAGTGAAGATCATGTTCCATGAAGATATTTTGTAAATTTCCTACCATAAATATACAGGGTTCCAACTTCAAATTCAAGGACCTTTCAAGGACTTTCCAGGTCCAATACCCTCAAATTCAAGAACTAAATGTGGGGACACATTTCAAGTGAGAGCATCTTTACCTTTTAAGATACATTGTTACAGTTCCCTTTCGAGGGAACTTGTGCTGCGTCATTGCGGTGACACTTTGGGGACGCCTCCAGGGGTAAGTGCGTCTGAAAGTGTATATCAAATTCAACCAATGGTGAGGTTTAACGACAAAGACAGGGTGACGCGGGAGCCGGGAACTATATCGCTATCTTAAATATTGCCACAGATGGTGTTCCAGGGACGCAGGAAGTATGGCAAAGGAGACGCAGCGTCTCGTTCCCTTCTCAGGGAACAACAGTTAAATATGTAACCAGAGACGTTTTCATGTGTCAAACACAACTATGCAAAAAAGCATTTTGGTATGAATCAACATTCGCATACAAAAGATATAAGCATTTAAAGCGAACAGTTTAGCATGTGTGCTGAAAAAGTCAAAAAATTTTATGATATTATCCTACACTACACAGGGAATAATATGGATTTTTTTCCAGAAAACTTCTTGCATAAAATAGTGTCAAGCACTTTCAATGACCTATCTAATATATGTGTGTATATTTACAAAAACTTCCCAGGGCCTTGAATGTTTTCCCCAGATTCACAAACTTTCAAGGATTTTAAGGACCCGTGGGAACCATGAATGTATATATAAAAAAATATCATTAGTAATATGTGTTGCTAAGGACTTTATTTTTGCACCCTCATGTTCCAGATTTTCAAATAGTTGTATCTCAACCAAATAGTTAAAAAAATGATTCTTATGACTGGTTTAGTGGTCCCTTACAAAAATTAACTATGGTTTTACTACAGTTGAAAAAAAACATGGTTTATGTAGTAAAACCATGGCTATCACAAAAAAAACTATGGTTTTAAAAACCCATTTACTATGGTTACTATAGTAAAACCATGGTTTTGCTAGTAGTAACCAATAAACCAAAAAACCATGGTCTCTAAACTTTTATCTAAAAAAAACATGTGGTGAACTTTTGTAAGGGGTCCAGGGTCACAAATGTCCATATAATTGACAATATTTCAGAAAGACTGTAATTACTTACCATAATAAAACAATGCCTAAATATCTACTTTTTACATAATTTAGGCCTGTAAGTGACATCATCTGATAGTAAATATGATTTAAACACGGCCAATTTTGATTTTATGTTAATTTAATGAATAAATATTAATAAGCACAGTGTGTTAAACATGTAATACATTGTTAAAGCATAAAGTTAAACATTACAAGACTGAGATATATACTGAACTGTTTGGTGTTCATCATTTTCAGCATGTTAGTGCAAATCTAGGCCGTGCGTTACGAGACACGAGAGCGCACGTTTTCCTCCAGTGACGCTTTGCAATCAAGTTGCTTTGATTCTGTAAAACGCTGATATAAAGCGGTATGAGTGAATGCATATATTAAACCTCTAACTCACCAACTCAAAAGTATTACATAATTCATATGATCAGCTGTGGAGGGAAAGTTATCTGTAGGATATTGCATTGCGTGGGAAGCGGGTCATTTATGTATGAATGGAAATCCATAGGGAATAGCGTGGACACTAGGGGGCAAACTTGAGCTTCAAGCACACAATTACAAAGCAACAGTAAAGAAATAAAGAAGCCACTTATAGGACATCTCTCTCACATCATCTCTTATATACTCTTGTCAGTGCTTTTGTGGTCTTAACATCATAATATACATAATCTGTTTGTCATCTTCACATAAGGCATCTCTGTGTTTTTTTTTTTTTTTTGCTACAGATATGTTTGCAACAAAGATTTCTTTGGATTTCTCTTCTTTAACATTATCCATACATCGTGACTCAAGTTGAAATGAAAGCTCTGTTTGTGCAATGCCTGATGTCATTTAAATTCACCACGGATATGCCAGCTCAGACATCAAATGGAAAACCTTTATAGACTTTGATTGCGTTTGATATTTATTTAAAGGGACAGTTCACCCCCCCAAACAAATCTTGTGAATATTCGTAGCGAAATTGATTTGATTTACGATGAACTAGGTTTTCATTAGATTCAAAAAGATGTTTGCAAACTTAAAAAAGTCCACTTTATTTGATTCACAAAGAAAATCAATTCGATTAATTTCTTTGACTTATTTTTGAAAAATCACAATTTAATACAATGCATACAAAACTTGTCACGATTTGTTATCTGTGCATTAAGAAAATTTGTGAATCATTACAGCACTTTAACTCACTAAGGTATCATATTGTGTCAGTATCAGCGATAATAATGACTGGATTCAAATGGTTTTCCTGAACACTCCCTCCCATCTGCCAATGGTTAGTGAAACATAATTATTATGACTGTGACAGTGCAGTGACCAATCTGTATCCAGCACTGGAAAAATCAATTTTATAATACAAAATATTACATGTTAATGACCTTAAACATCTAGTAGATTATGCTTAGTTTTGCTAGCAGAATAATTAAATGTGTTGTGATGCTGGTTTAGTCAAGATGGTTAGCCTGTCCTGACCGGTATGATCATGCTGTTTAAGTGCAGAGAAATTTTAACTTTAAAGTAAACACACCTAATTAAATCCCATCAGACTGCAGATTCATTAAACTCGCTGAGCATGAGTTCCCCATATTAGAGACAAGAGAGAACCTCAGCTATAATTTAATGACTCAGAAGATTAAGAAATCTGCTACCACTCCAAAACATAACATAACAATAAGGTATAATAACATTAGTTAATGCATTAACTAATTAATATACACTCACCTAAAGGATTATTAGGAACACCATACTAATAATGTGTGACCCCCTTTTGCCTTCAGAGCTGCCTTAATTCTACGTGGCATTGATTCAACAAGGTGCTGAAAGCATTCTATAGAAATCTTGGCGCATATTGATAGGATAGCATCTTGCAGTTGTTGGAGATTTGTGGGATGCCCATCCAGGGCACGAAGCTCCCGTTCCACTACATCCTAAAGATGCTCTGTTGTGAACTCATTGTCATGTTCAAGAAACCAATTTGAAATGATTCGAGTTTTGTGACATGCTGCATTATTCTGCTGGAAGTAGCCTTCAGAGGATGGTCACATGGTGGTCATAAAGGGATGGACATGGTCAGAAACAATGCTCAGGTAGGCCGTGGCATTTAAACGATGCCCAATTAGCATTAAGGGGCCTAAAGTGTGCCAAGAAAACATCCCCCACACCATTACACCACCACCACCACCAGCAGCCTGCACAGTGGTAACAAGGCATGATGGATCCATGTTCTCATTCTGTTTATACCAAATTTTGACTCTACCATCTGAATGTCTCAACAGAAATCGAGACTCATCAGACCATACAACATTTTTCCAGTCCTCAACTGTCCAATTTTGGTGCAAGTTGTAGCCTCTTTTTCTTATTTGTAGTGGAGATGAGTGGTACCCAGTGGGGTCTTCTGCTGTTGTGGCCCATCTGCCTTAAGGTTGTGCGTGTTGTGGCTTCACAAATGCTTTGCTTCATACCTCAGTTTTAACAAGTGGTTATTTCAGTCAATAGTTGTGCTTGAAAATCCCAGTAACTGAGCAGATTGTGAAATACTCAGACCGGCCCGTCTGGCACCAACAACCATGCCACGCTCAAAGTTGCTTAAATCACCTTTATTTCCCATTCAGACATTCAGTTTGGAGTTCAGGAGATTGTCTTGACCAGGACCACACCCCTAAATGCATTGAAGCAACTGCCATGTGATTGGTTGATTAGATAATTGCATTAATGAAAAATTAAACAGATGTTCATATAATCCTTTAGGTGAGTGTATATTACAGCATTAATGAATCATTTTTAATATTAGTTAATACAAATGCTACACTCGACATGGCCGGGTTATTTTTAACCAATTCGTGGTAAATTGGGGACAAAACACATGCTGGGTTAAAATGACCTAATGTTGGGTTGTTGTTATGCAACCATGAGTTATAATAACCCAGCAGTTAGGTCTATTTTAACTAAGTGGTTTGTTCTGTCCAATATTTACCCAGCATGGGTTAAAAATAATTTTAGTTTATTGTGCATGCACCATTGTTAACCAATACTTTTGACTTTGAAAATATGGAAATTAACATGACAATAACATTAATAGATTGATAACTACTGTACTGTAGAAGTATTGTTTACTGTTAACTCTTGTTAACAAATTGAGACTTTATCTAAAAATTACATTAATACTTGATGAACCAATACAAAACATTGGTTGTCCTTGTTTATGAATAAAAATGACATTGGGCAATGAGGCAAATAAAGGAGAATACTAGGAAAGCTATCCTGGAAATTTAACCTTGCAAGATAAAAGTTATTCAAAATCTGAAATATGTAATGACACAAATTGAAGCTATTTCAGAGGGTTATGTCATTCATTAATGAATGAAAATTAAATTAAAATATTTATTTTTATAAACAGCAGTGTTAATCTTGCCAAATCTCAATTAGTATAACATCATTAAACTTCATTTACACAAATTAACTTAATACTACCAACCAATTTAGAAAATGTAGTAAAAATTATTAATTCCATTTACTCCATTTTTTAAGGTAAGTGGTTGCAATCAATTTGTTTAAGCTACATTTAAACAAAAAAATTAACTTAAACTTTAACATTAAGGGCCCTATCTTGCACCCAGCGCAATTGACTTTGTCAGTGACGCATGTATCATTCGTATTTTGCCCCGGCGCACAGCGGGTTTTTCCCTCCACAGACGCACGTCGGCAAACTAGGGAATGAACTTGCGCTCCCTGGGCGGTTCAGCGCAAAAAAAGAGGCATGTTCCGGCGCAAACCATCCCTGATGCTATTTTGCAGTTTCAAAAAACAATTGCGCCACTGACCAGAAAAAAAAAGTCATTGGCGAGTTGTTCATTATGCTATTTTAAGGGCGCATGCTTGACCATAATGTATAGCGTGCACAACGCGCAAACACTTTGCATCTAATCTACACAGATGCAACAGTTATTTTTGCAAATCATAAATTGTTACACTTAAAAATATTAATTAACGAGATAAGGGGAATCATAGTGGTGAGCATTGTGGTGATAGTTTTTATTTATTGTGTGGCTGCATTAAAAAATTCTCATGCAAATAACGATTAAAATATTTTCATAAGTTTGTTGTGTGGCTGTATTACGTTTATTTTATGTAAATAATAATTAAAATGTTTTCATAAGAAACCTTAATGTATATGAAATTGATTTGTAAGAGTACTTTGGGGTTGTACCTTGCTTGCGTATCTTGAGTCCGATTTCAAAGCCCCCAAACCCTTTCAGCGGTGAGGGTGGACGCAGCGATGTCCTCTGCTGGCGTCAGGTCCTGAGGCAGATCCACCTCCCGTTACACGGCGTGCCCGATTTATGCTGGCAAGCTTGGGATTCCCCCGTCTCCTGACATCATTGTAGCGCTTGGCGCAACGTCCTGGGGATGCCTATTTCCTCTCACGCCTGTTTAACCGACGCTGATTTGGGTGGGTTTCTCCTATCCCCATACAAAACAACTTCTCTGTCTTTGACTGCACTTACAAGAACGTCGGTCTCCTTAGCTGTGAACCGCTCCTGGCATGCGCCTGGTAAATCCGTCATAATAATAGCAACCCGCCATGGAACTTGCGCCCTTGCGTTTAAAGGGAATGTTGGATAGCGTTCTGATTGGTTTATTTGACGTTACGCCCAAACCACACCTATGAATAATGAACCTACTTCAGACCAACGCCTTATTGATTTGCGCCCGGCGCAAGAGTTATTTCTCACGCCGGGAAAATAGCAACAGCGCCCAAGATCCGCCCACAAACTCACTTGCGCGTTGCGCTTCGCACTTGCGTTTCAGATCGTTAAAATAGGGCCCTAAAACTTTTGTTTAAATGTAGCTTAAATAAATTGATTGCAACCACTTACCCTAAAAAATGGAGTAAATTGAATTAATAGTTTTTAATTATTAAATAAAAAAATAAAAAAATCAGTGATGTAACGATATGTCATGCAAATAAAGAGGCATGCTGCTGGACAACTCTAACAAAAAGGTATAAAAAATAAATATACCTCACATTCTGAGAGCTTTCCAGTGATATATAGTTTATCAAGATTTTTGGGGTTTAGAGTAGGGGTTTAGTGTTAGAAATATGTAAAAACAAATTGGGCCTACATGTTGGCCTGTGACCTTTTAGAAATTGACTCGCACTATGTCATTTCTTTCCCAAATTTTTTATGAAATATGAAAACTACACTCTAAGAGCTTTCCAAAGAAATATAGTTTGACAAGATTTTTTAGGTTTAGAACAGGGTATTAGTGCTATACATATGTAAAAACAAATTGGGTCCACCTGTGGCCCGTGACCTTGAAAATGACTCACACTATGTCAATCTTTTCCCAAAATGATGATGACAAATGTAAACTACACTAGCTTTCCATTGATATACAGTTTGTCATGATTGGATAAGAATTCATATGCAAAACATTGAAGTAACTGTAGGCATCCCACCGGTGGGACAGTGACATTTTGCAGGACATAAATGTTTTGAAGCACACTCTCTTCGTAAATTAATCAATTACTCTCCCTACATAATTTATTTTATAAAACACTGCTGAAATATGTATTCTAGAGGCTTAGACCTTTCCAAAAATATATAGTTTGTCATGATTCAATAAACATTTACATCCAAAATGTTGAAGTAAACCTAGGTGTTCCTCTACAGGAACAGTGACAGTTACACTCTTTTAAAAAATAAAAAACCAACAACTCATCAACAACTCCATTTCCGTTTCTCTAATGATATCAGGCTGTAAAAGCCAAATTTTCACACCTTATACGAGAAGTCAGAGCTGTGCAATATCAAACTTGTGTCAAACTAGTTTCAGCATTAGCTTGCTTAAATCAAAAATAGCCAAGGTGTTACCTTGTGTTAT
The DNA here is from genome assembly GCF_030506205.2 of Paramisgurnus dabryanus. Lineage (NCBI taxonomy): Eukaryota > Metazoa > Chordata > Actinopteri > Cypriniformes > Cobitidae > Paramisgurnus > Paramisgurnus dabryanus. The sequence continues at coordinate 36,154,562 of NC_133341.1, read as the reverse complement.
TAGGAGGTGCATCTAACAGCACTCAGCAAAGCACCAACTGCTCCATTAACTGCTTACATATGTCTGTTTAATTCTATGAGACGGCACAAGCTCATTAGCATTAGCTGCTGAAAAAAACTTTTAAAATACAGTGCGACACCTGAGAACACAGATATGTTTCCCTGGAGAGGAAACAACTTACAAATGCTGGATGCAAATGCAAGAAACATGGCAGATTGTTAACCAAAAGATTAGGAAAGAATATATCAGTCACAAAAACTATTTCTGACAAAGTGAGAATATGTTGTGCTTTCACAACACGTTCTCACTCCTTACTAGTCACATATTGGAATTTGGTCAGCGCCCCTCTGCGTCTCTTTTTGATGCACAGGATCCCCTCTGGCCTTATTTTTCGACATGCAGGGTATGAGGCTTTTAGTGTTAGTAGCAATGTGTAAAAAAGTTAAAGTTTAGTGTTTAAATAACTTACAGTACAGTAAGTCAAACAAAAGAAGATATCTAAAAAAAATGATGGCAAGTCCACAGCTGATTGTAACCATTGACTTCCATCAGTGTTTCCCATACATAGGCTCTACTTGGGCGCTGCGCCCAGGTAAATTGCGACCCGCCCAGATAAAAAAAATCACTTTAAGAAATTCCGTATTTTCTGAACTCGACTGGATGACCCGTGTTTTGTTGAGAGAGAGAGAGAGAGAGAGGTGTTGAGAGAGAGAGAGAAAGAGAGAGGTGGGGGTCGGGTGACCGTGAAGATGATGTACGCGTCATAAACTCATCTTCCAGCGCGGCAAACTGGATCAACTGCTGCACATACGGAGCAGCCAGGGAACTACACTGCGACCAAAATGGTCGCATATGCTTATAGCACCCAAGTTGGCTTCATTTTGCGTGCAAGCACGCTGTGTCTCTCCCGTTGAGTGTCCGTTCACATGCTCTCTGTTTCTCAATTAATTTGGGTGCGACGCGAAGCAACCTCAGTGCCACATTGTATCCTTTCATGTTTCTGAACTTGAGCAGAGTTTTACCATTAGAGGTCTTTTTTCACTGAGGACGCGGGACCCGTACAGTTCCGGGTTTATATTTTAAATGGTCAGATGGGTCCGGGTCGGTCCTAGTTCATTACTTCGGGTCCCAAGTCTGATTAATATTGTGTGTAAAACCCGAGTCCATCGGAGAACGGCCGCGAGCGCTACCGCGCTAAAGCTCGAGTGTTTCAGACCACGCGCCGCTTCATTTTCTTTATCCCATTTTTTAATAATCTTACTATAATAGACCATATCTTTACTAAAATCTAAACAGTTTGCACAGAGATTGTAGCAAAAAGCAGTGCTAATTCTGAACGAGCAAAGCTCTAGCTGACTCAGGATATAAAAAACACAAAGCTGTTATGTAAAGTCTGTCATCGGGACAGCAAGTAGACTTTTAAATCTGAAATAATGAGTGGATTAAGCTTTTTTTAATCGGCAAAAGAGTAATAGAAAGCAGCAGCAGTAAAAGTGCCTATCTAATAGAAGTTATTACCATTATAACATCAGTCACATTTATAATCTATAGACCTGCACTGTCTATTAATAGGCTATAGTATACATAGTATTGTATATATTGAGTTTGATAAAAGGGGTCATCAAATTACTTCATATATCAGTGCAAAAACATCAAGTGTTTTCGTGGTGCTTTGACAAACAGTGTCAGCTTTGTTTATAGCAAAGAAAGTTTGGGGTGGTTAGATTAATGAACTATAATGTGAAATTAATATTAATGTTTAATAAATCAAAGTATTGTGTTGTGTCACACATTATTAGTTCTTTGTCACATGTATAGTAGACCATTTTTTGTCGGTGGATAATGATTGCCCTTTTCACCAGCTACCACCACAAGTAAATTTCAGATCTATGGGAAACACTGCTTCCATAGTAGGAGAAACAAACACAATGAAATTCAAAGGGTACTGTCAAGTGTGTGCGTACCATATCAAAATATCTTCATCATTTATCACAATCCATCCATAATATTTGTTTTCCTACATGAGGATGAGAAAATGGGTGAACGATTTAATAACAAGTTGAAAATCATGACAGAAATTTAATTTTCGAGCGAGTGGTTTTGTATGTGTTACATTAGGCTTTATGCCCAGCTGCACTACTTCCTGAACTTCAGCCAGTTCCTTGTTTCCCGTCTGCCATTATTGGACAAACTGATTATTCCAGGTGTGTCTGACCTCAGTAGTCACAACAACAATAATCAGACACACCTGGATTAATCAGTTTGTCCAATAATGGCAGACAGGAAAAAAGGAGCTGGCTGAAGTTCAGGAAGTAATGCAGCTGGGCATAAAGCCTATTACAGTTTTATTTTACTAATGGAAACATTGGTTATCATGGCACATTTTTGTAGAGCAGTTCTACTTTGTAAATTATTATATGCAAAAAAACAAAATCTGGAAATGGCGTACAGGTGGGAATGCTATGACAACTCTAGCCAGCTACAGTAGTTTACTCGCGGCATGGAGCAAATAGACAATTAGCAATGAATATTAAGAAGACAGTGACATGTTCAGTGCTGTTTTCAGTGCTCTCCGATGAACTGAAAATGAGCCATGTTTGAATTTAAAACCCATTAAGCGAGTGACAACAGCTGAGGGCAGCGAGAGATTGGACGAGATGAGCTAAGCTCTGGGCAGAGTCATTTCACACCAGTCTTACCATTATGATCCGACAGCTGACTTGTTTAATCACACTGAATTGTATTTTATGATTCACAATTTTACTGGATAGTAAAATTAAATCACAATGGGAAATCAGGTTTATTGGCCAAATAAGAAATTGGACTTGCTCCAAAAACCACTTGCACCATTCACTTACAATACAATACAATATAGTATTCAGTCTTCCTGTAGCTTAGTTTGTAGAGCTTGCATTAGCATTGCAAAGGTCATGGGTTATTTTTAGAAAAAAAAAATTATTATTTAAAAAATTTGGCACTTCGTAAAATACGTCCGAATTGCCATAAGATAGCATTGTGGTTTCCAAGCACCTCTGTATTGTCTTTAGAAGAGGGGGCATGCCAAATTTAGTCTGGCAGAAGCTCCAGAACAGCTAACATTGCTTACAGCAGCTTAAAAAATAAAGCATTTATCCAGCGTGTAATGCAATATAATACACGGCAGACACAGAGTCGGTTATCTTTTGTGTTCTGTTTCAATGGTGCAGTACTAATGAGAGCGGCTGCTACTGGCAAGAGTCTTTTTTATGTCGGGAAGTGTTTGATTTAATAGGGCAAATACACGTCAGGCATGTTAAACTCGGCTGTCTTGGACAAACTTTGGCTTTAGACCTTCTGCCTTTTCTCCTACATCTTATGGCCGGTGCATCGTATTGCACATTGACGGTTATTTTATTGTTACAGGTCAATGTATCTTAGTAGGCGTTCTTGCCCTACATCGGATGATGTGTTTGGGTTAGTAACAACTTTTGAAAGTCTGATCACAAATGAGATGCGTTTCCAGCAACTTGATGCTATTTCTTAGACAGGGTGCTAAAAATTAACATTTTGCATAGGACAGAGTTTGTGTATTAAGTGCAGCAGAACGTAATACATCATACCGTGAACAAGATGAACGATTATCAATGCATGAATCAAACTCCATCCCGCAAGCCGATAATTTATGGCGCGTTTCTCTATGCATCATTTTTTAATTACATCCCATATGGGGAGAGACTAATCATAAAGAACGGTGAAATTGCTTTAATAACATTAACTTCTCCCTCTCGGCTACACGTGACTACAGTATCACACAGGAGACGTATCATGTGACCGCTCATTTCTTTACTCTCATTGGTTGCTGCCTAACAACCGTGCTCATTTGCATAACCCTATCTGTTAAACTTTACATAAGTCAAAGGATGAGCCCTAATTGTATGCTATTCGTCTGTAAACACAAAATGTAAATAATTGATTATTTTTAGCCATGCATTGAAAGCATTATATATGTATTTAACAAGGTTTATAAATCTCTATAAATCTTTGCGAAATGCACAAGAAAAGATTTACGTCATGCTACTAGTGTTGGGTGATATGCCTCATTGTGAGATCGTCCTATCGTGAGCCTGTGAGATCTCCGATAAACGATATTAATGGGGGGGGGCAATAGCATACTAATTTTTATTTGTTTATTTTTATTACATAGTTATTACTATGATGACAATAATAACTATTGCCAACTATCGTGATGAAAGCCCGCTATCAGCCATATATCTGACTATCGTCAATACATGATACTATCACCTATCAACAACTTTACAGGCTACAACTTTACAGGCTACAACTTCACTAATCTTGCAGAAATTTGTAACCATTTTACTAGGTAGAAAATTCGTATCAATTTGTACAAAGTGAATTGTGCGAAAAATTTACGATTAAAAAGCAATAATGAAACCTCACACCAACCCCACATAACTGGTGTGAAAGTAGATTGTACGAAAATCTAAAAATGAAATCGTACAAATTCATACAAAGTAGACACTTTGTAAAGTAGTCACAAAATTGTGTCTATATCTAATCGGGCGTACACACCAAATGCGAGTTCAACGATTTGCGCACGTAGATTACATACAAAGTCAATGCAAAGACACGATCAAAATTACGCAATATGGGTTGCGCGGTTGCCATGAAAATTTGCGCAAGTGATTACCGCGAGTAATCATGCACTATTCGCCTCAAACGAGTCTTCGCCCAAGTTGAAAATATTCAACTCGAGCGAAAAATTTGCATGACATGAAGTTAAATCCTACGAGTAATCTAGAGCGAGTAACGCAATGCCCTGCGTTTGGTGTGTACGTAGCATAAGACTATATTTATGGTGCTTGTATGTTGTTTTTGGTCATTTATAAGATTTACTATTTGGTTATCATAGCTACCTGCAAAAGTTAATATAATTATATAATAATACTAGTTTTCATTTTGATGTGAAATATTCATATTACGCCCCACGAGTTGGAAAAACCCTTCTGGCGAACAGCTTGCTTTGAAAATGCCACAGAGTGCGTGCAAACACACTTGATCTTTGCATCCCCTCCCACGCTGGTCCGTCTCGCCGGCATATTGTTCCTCTTATCTGATGGTCACCCCGCGACGAGCTCCCTCCAGATCGCCCTCGTTCCTCACCGCGTGGCCCTATCAGAGCTCACATCTGCCTCCGCCTCTGTTATACTGTCACAGCCCAGATAAACACACAGCTTATCGGCTTTCCGCGCCACAGATATGACCTTTAAGAGAAAAGGCTGAGTGATCCATTGAGAGAACCGATAGAGGACGAGCACTTCATCAGGGAACAACAAAGAGAGAAAGAAAGCAGGAAATATGCTCGGGAGAAGGGCACTAGAGTCAGAAACAAGTGCATAGGGAGGAAGCAAAGATTGTTTTGAGAGGGCAGAAAGAAACGAAGAAGAGTTTAAGAAGGAAATGAAAGATTGGTTATTGGTTAACTAAGCGCATTAGTTAGAAGAACCGATTACCATATTGGTAGAAGTGGACAAAACTTGCGCACATGGTCCAACTGAGAAACACAAATCAATATCAAAGTTTGATTTGACATTGATTTGTGTACGATGAGTTTTGTATAACCAAAAAATTACTTTCGCTGGGTTTTGACAGGCAGGGGCACAAAAGAAACACATGATAAAGTGTACGATTGAATGCACTCTACACCAAGTCGCTTTGGATAAACTCATAAATGTAAATGTTTACAGCAATATTATCCATATACAAATAGGCCTGTAATAAAATAGATGACAAAAAATTAAAAGTTTCACAGATGCGCTGCCTTAAAACAGCTCCTTGAGGGGCAAATGCATCTATAAATTGGGTTACTCTTGGTTATTCAACCCAAATGTTCATGCTGTAAAAAACAAAACCAGCTGCACTTGCAAGGCTTGAAATAGCAGCCCAGAAATCTACCAAGATGGCTGCCGAGCGAACTGACTTGCATTATAAATGATGCCGGAGAGACTATGGGACTCAGAAGAGGTCTGACTTAAGCCTCATTTCTCATCCCAGCCATTTTCCTGCAGTGGATCTGGAGGTTTGTCTGAGCAGGGAAACACAGGCAGGGGCTAAATAATGCATATGCTTTATTTCAGCAGGA